>NC_081148.1:6603066-6903066 GCF_958295425.1 Solea solea | reverse complement strand
GAAACCTAAAATATCTTTTTAAATAACCACCAGTCTCTTGTGTCTCCCAGAATCATGGTCAGTATTAAGTATAAGTATTTTATATTTATTTTTATCCTGCGCATGTTCACACGCTCTGAAACAGCAAAACAAGAGTGTTTTGCTTGTATCCAAATAAGTTGTGTGTAAACACTAAATACAGCGGGGTCACTGCACAGCAGTTTGTCATGTTCTGTGTGCCCCCGGGTCCATTTTGCCCCCCAAAGCCCCTTTGATAAGAAAGCAAAGGTTTCTGTGGCATGAACAAACACGCACTGCTTACAGAGAGACAGGCTACTCTAATTTCATCCATTCATTGGAAGTGGTGTTCCTTAAACACAGGCTCCCCCTCAGACGAGCCCGTACCTGTCGAGCGTCGTGCGCCATGCCATTTCAACATCGAGCAAACAGGCCATTTCCTGCATGTCGCTCCTTCAGCTGCGGCGCGGGGTGATTTGGATGGAGGGGGTGATGAGTCACTCCCTCCGTGTCACATCCTTCACCCAGCAGAGCTCCACACTCACTGTGACCAACTGTTTCCTCTGCTCTGCTGCTGCTGCTGCTGGCATCCGTTTGGAAAAAAGAAGGAACTTTCCACAGGTCTTTGCAACGAGACTAAAAATGTTCCAATTTCAAACATTTCAAATCCGACACACAGCACCAGGAATACACAACAGTGCACAATACTCTTATTTGTATGAAAGTGAAAGTGTACATTCATTTGACTGACAGATGAAGACAGTAAAACCTGCTGGGAGACCTGGAGCACACGTCAGCGCTTTAGTGCACATGACAAGCAGAAAATCGCTGCTTCCATTCATTTCTGGGAACTGAGGATCCAGTTTATCTTCAGTTTATCATCAGTTTATCATCCCTGCTTCCTGGCAGCGCGTGATTATGTCAGGATGTAGTCATCGCTCCTCCGTTCAGACTTGATCGTCACCCTGTGCTGTTGTAACAGAAGGTTTTTAAAGAATCACATTCAATTAAATAGAAAGTGGGGAAATGAGACATTTGAGTTCACTCAGTGGTGATTACAGCATTTTAGATTTCAGTCTCGGCCAAGATGAGCTTTCTGTTTTCAGACGGTCCAAAATGAAAATGCACTTTACAGCAACCAATCAGACATAATCAGATTTAATCTGACCTTTTAACTGTTTTCATTAAATCGCAAGTTAAACGCAGTGAAAGAGAGTGCTTGGAAAGAGAGTGGAAAAGTGCTCAGTGGCAAGAATGACTCTCTCTGATTCAGACTCATCTAAACCTGGATCATAAAATCAGCTACGGCTTCATTTTCCAGCTCTTTTCTCATCTGGACCATCCTGCAGTTTCTTCAGAGGAGAGAAACTGAGCACATGAACGTCAGCAGCACTGAAAGTATCTGCACTACATTTATATTTCATCACAATATGAATTATTTTTCCACTTTTGTCTTCACAGTCCTGAATCTTCATATTATGAGCTCATTTGAACCGTTCATATTTAGGTCACGGAAAAAACAAACATAGATCCCGTTAAAAAGATTAGTTTATTGAATATCAAAGTATTAAATATAATCCTTTAGAAGCTCCCTAAATGACCATAATCAGTTTAATAAGATCTTATATACATGTGGCATCATCTGCCACGACGACACCGATGACTGAGTGTGAGACCTGATACATGACATAAAAGCCTCGTTTACTGTAAATGAATCCATTTCTGAGTTGATGTCATGGCAGGATGTGAGACAAACTGTTCAAAGTGTCAAGGTCATCTAACGTCGACAGGAAGCAACTGTCAAGTCTGAGAGGAAAAGGAAACCACTTTCACAGATGGACGCCTTGAAAACACCACACTGAACTGAGAAAGAAGATTCAGGCCTTGATGTGTGATGGTAAACAATCACCTGAGGTGTTTTTTGGTTGGTTACTTATCTAGGACATGTGGGAACGCTACACTTACAAAACATCCCACCCACTCCCGTCAAAGCTCCGCCCCCTAACACACATTTGTAGTTTTAATGATAGATGTTTGTCTGCTATGACACAAGTGATGGAAAACAAACATTGCTTTAATATTTAATTCATGTCTAAAGAGATTACACAAGCACTCACTAATCCTCATTAACCTGCAAACTTCCTTAACCCTAAACTCTTAATCTTAAATTAGCTCTTAAATAAGTCTTATGTCCCCACACACACACACACACTGGTGCTGCTGCATACCCCTCATGCACACTTTTTTTTATTATTATTTGTACACCTACATCCTGCCCCAGAGGATGATGGCCTCCACCTTGGGAATATGGTCACCATGGCAACCTTGTCCCATGCATCCCTTACCCTTGTGTGGAGAGTAAACACCCTTGAGATGGAGGGACAGTGAGTTTGTCTGTGAGAAAAAAAACAAAAAAACCACCACACACCGTTTAGCTGCTGTCTCCTGATATCTGTTTGTCTGACCCAATTAGTCACACGCCTTTGCCGTATTTTTAGCGGCAGCGTTTCAGATTATTTAATCCCCAGTGGTCTTTTCAAATGCGACAAATATGCTTCGATTGGAAAACAACACATTACACTAATTTCTCTATGATCAAGATATTTTGCCTTTCGAATAATCCCAGAAATCCTGTAATCGTGTTAGTTATACATAATTATCAAACACAAACAGCCAAAAATACATTTAACAAACAAGATGATGGGTCAGCTTAACTAGTTCTGCAACTGCACAGATAGTTTTTATATTTCCATTATAAAAAGGCCTTAAGGCTGCAAGCACAGCTGAACTGAACTGAACAGAAATGGAGCGGTGGAGCAGAATGAACAGGGACTGCTGCCCTCTGCTGGTCATACACACAAGTCCCCTTTGATGACACCATGTTATACATCTGTTACAAACAATATAACAGTTCAGTTTAAAGTCAAAATAATGAACAGATTATGGATTTTTTTTTAAATTATTTTACTGCAGTTTTGGGTCATCGAGTCTTATCACCATCTCAACAGCAGGGGGAGCTCTGACAGAGGTTCAGAGGACCACTGCCCTTCACTCGTGTCAACCAGGTCAAAGATCAATGTAAACATTTGACTTAAATGAACATTTATATCATGAAAGTGTTGCTTTCATGTGACAGTTACACTAAGTATAAATAGTGAAGAAAAAATTATTATTAAATCAATAAAATAAATTGGAGACAGTCTGGCTGAGGAAAGAAACAAAGAGTAGGTGCAACTTAAGCACATTAAATTAATATTTTTTTTTCCCCATAAAATGTTGATTGGGGTTTCCCCGAACTCCAAACAATGACGTTCTCTAATATCTTGTTTTATCCACAAACAATATTATTCAGTTTTAATGAATTCTTTGCAAAAAAACCCTAGAAAATATTCACGATTTAGCAGCTGAAAAATCAGAGAGCTTGTTTTAACTATATAAAAAACAACACTTAAAGTGATTATTCGATTTGGGAGAAGTGAAAATCAGGATTAAAATACAATTAAGAACTCCTTAGTGAATGTCCGAGTTTATTTTTTGCTGCAAAATGCACTTTTGAAACTTGTCATGACCAGTTCTTTGTGTTTTCAGTCATAGCGCTGGTGGACAAAGTGCTCACACTTTACTCGCACGGTGTGTTTCTTGCACTTCACCTGCTCAGTCATGAGTGAAATACGTCCATGTATATTAAAAAAAGAAAGAAAAAAAAAGCCACAGAGCTGATAGGGCTGAACAACTCATTGATTTTCAAATCGCAGGAGGCACAATATTGTGTGTCAAGTTACCATTTCAGATTAAATATGGTTCTAAACCTATACACATTATATTCTACAGAGTGAAGAAAACATCTTTGTTTTTCACAGATCTGCACAAATATCACACAGCAATCATTTTAAATATGTAAAAATTACCATTCCCTCGGACATCGTGAATCATTCAATCACAATTTCAGTCAAAATACAGACGTAACGGATCTTTTTTCTATAGTCGTTCGGCCCTAGAGCTGATGGGATTCGACAGAGATTCATCTCCAGCTTTAAAATGAAAACTACTCGTGAAGCAAAACAAATGAACGATGATGCTTAGGCCACACAATTTATTTGTACAACAGTGAGAATGCATAGAACAGTATATACAAAAACAGAAAAACATAACTTTATTCAAACAATCAAGTCATCCTAGGTAATAAAATATCACAATCACACTTACTATGGCTGAAGGACAATCTTATACATACAGTACGTAAACATCAGGCACAGATTCTTGTTTATTTGTCTATTTGTCCATTTGTCCATCTCTGTCTGGTGCAAGTGTTGTATAACAATAACGGCAGGTGTCCGGGGAATGTAGGAGAGTAATGAAGCCATGTAGTTTCAACCTCAACTGAATGGACGATCTCTTTGGGTCACAGAAGGTGGTGTGATTGAATACATGCAGTAAACGGTCAAAGATTTTTGTTCTTGGTGTTTTACAGCAGCGGTTTACAGCCAGAGTATCCCAGGACTGCCTTCTTTCTCTTTTCCTAATCAGCTTTAAGTGTTGTATTAGTATCCTGAAGTTTTCCTACACAAACAACTGTGCTGCTACACATTAAGATCAGAGAACTCGATCAGAGAAACACTGAGCGTCAGAACACGGCGTGTGACGATTACAAATGAACAAAGTTACACATCAGCCTGGACAAATGGAGGGGGTAAAAAAATAAACACCTCCACAGACAACCACCAGACTAAAGTAACAATTAAATGGCTTTGAATAAACTGTAAACCTTTCAAGTAGCCACAAATGATATGCAGCAAACAAATGAATTTAACTGAAGTTAACCGCAGAGCAACAAGAGAAGGCGACACAGGACCCAGCGAGAGAGGAAGTGAACGGGTGAGAGAGACTTGACTTACAAAGAAAATAGTAATAAATAAATAAATTAGCTCCAGAGACCGGGATTCTAATATATGCCATTTAAAAAAAAAAAAAGTCTAGTAATTTGGTAATCGCATGAAAACATATTTAAAAAAAAATCAAAAATAATAAATAAATAGCGACCTTTTAGAATCCCTGTGATTGTCTTTTTTTTTTAGCCAGATATCTCTGACACGAATATGAAGACGCTATGGATAATTAACGAACAGTAAACTGTTGAGTTTCAAACTGAAGGTGTCTGAAACATCAAGGGTCGAGAAAACCAGGAGAGTCGTACTGTATTTTTGTTTTTTTGGTCATGGAGTCAAACAAGCGGAACTTCACCATCTCACCAGCAGGAGGAGCTCTAACCGAGGCATCTTCACTCAACAACTTAAAACGACTTAAACCAACATTTATGCCGCTCATTTTAAATCAGGATGCAACCCATGCTGACCCATTCATTCAGACACTAACATTTCCTGCTATCACTATAGTCTCAACTGGCTCAGGATGTCACCTAGTTCTCCCTTGGTGAGTCTGTGTGTGGAGCGTTTACCATCCTTCATCCACACAAACACAGAGCTGCTGCTGCTGCTGCTGCTGCTGCTGCTGCTGCTGCTGCTGCTGCACTGAGTGAAGGACGGTGTAATAAATGCTTGTCCAAAACCTATGGATGACAACTGTTAAAAGTTACGATAGATACCCAGTCGTTATTGATACTGATCCTGCACACAGAGCTGTGAGGAAGAGCGCATTTCTGACTTCACCACCAGAGGTCAGGCTCTCTCTTTTTAAACCAATACACTCCACTGTAAGGAAGGGCCGTGGGTCTCGACACAGTCCTGTGACATCAGCTGCTTTTCCCTGAGTCATGTTCCCTCATTTGGACTTGTGAAGTCAACAGAGTCTTTTTATATCTTTCTGGATAGGACTGAGGCCAGTTACACTTAGTAGAAATACTGAAGGAAATCCACTTTCTGTATTGACATTAAGTGAAATAAATCAGAGATGGGCCGACCCTTCACCGGGGTCAAGAGAGAAACAAAGAGCATCTGCCACTGCGAGACAGGGAATTGTCATAAAAGATGCCTATGAGAAACTCACAGCTGTTTAAGAACATTAAGACAGGAGGAAAAGTCAGTATGTGCAGCACTTCTCTCATACAGCAGGTAAAGACAGCATGTGAACTAAAGCCAAAAAAGACGCGAGCCAAGCTTCTTCAAATAAATAAAAAATGAGGACATCAATCCCAAAATCAGTTCCTGACCAATTAGAACCTCTCACCAACAAACGCAAACCCTGTCAGGAAGCTAAAACACACGGGATATGAATTAGTAAAAGTCCTGAAATGAACATGGATACAATCTGCCGTTTATTCCACAGGGACTAAAGATGCCGACAGCTCTTTCCCTGCAAACGTGATGTTGAACAAATGAAATGAAGCCTCCTCGAGGCTACATAAGGCAACATTACAGAGCCACTTTGTCAAACAACGAGTGCACTAAACATGTTTAGACACCTGTATTTTAAAGCATGCTCGACTCCGAGTCTCTGACGTCACAGTAAAGACACATCACAACAAGTTCAAGTTATAGTGAACACTTCGCACTGAAACTCTACTGTGGCAGCTCAAAGTGTGTGTGTGTGTGTGTGTGTGTCAGAAATGCACTTTGGGTTCAAAAGAGCTTGTTTGTATATAAGCCGATAACCTGAAGCAGAATAAGACAGCATTTAGATTTCTCCACACACGCCAAGCCCAGACCTGCTGAGCTGTTCAGAGACAGATTCCTACTCCGTGTATTTCCTAAAAACAAAGTGTGTATTTACTCCACCAAAACTCCCCCGTTTAAACATGAAATTAGTCCAACTCTTTAAAGTATCTACCAGTAAAAAAAGAAAGAAGAAAAAACCTCAGACAGCACCAGTTACCAGTTATCAGATAAGCTATCATTGGTATATATTTTTTTTTTTTTTAAACAGAATGAACCCGTTTAAGAGAGTTACTAAACGGTTTGTGAACTGCAAACCATAAAAAATGAATTAAAAAGATACGTTTCCTTAAGCTGAGAGGGAGAAAAGTCTTGAGACCGAGTTGGATTGAGTCACAAATGAATACTTTTGGGAATAAGGAGGGGGGGAAAAGCAGCACAAACAGAGCCTCCAGCAGCTATTAGCAGGATGTGTTCAGCGGGAAGCTCGCCTCAAGCTCGACGTGCTTATCTGCTGTATGTGGGAACCAGTCGTTGAACAAATATCCACTTTTCCATGTTTGTAGACAGTTGGTGTCTCTTCCCTTACACAACAGCAGAATCGCGGATGGACACATCCCAGTTCATAGACATATAATACAGCATTTAGACACTCCATCCCGGAGCTGACACAGTGTTAAAGCATTATAAAGGCCATAAATAGTTGTGATATAAATATGTGCACACAGAGAAAGTCGTGGTCACTTTGGGTAAAGCTCGTTTGACACAGAAAAGCAGGATTAGCTCACCTATGGATGTCTGACATCAAGTCAAAATACTATGGTGGTCAATTTTAAGAAACAGAGCCAACACTACACTGGTCCTCATATTTAGAGGTATAATGCATTGAGTGCACGAAGCAACGGCTCCAAGTGACCTTTATAATAATATCTTTACTTAAAGCTGCCAACCTTTAAACCACCATATGAAAGATTATGTAAATCATCGCTGACATTTTGGGAGCGTTCCCTAAATGTCCCCCCCCCCCAACAACAAGGGACGTTTCACTTGATGCCAAACTGGCTGCGGTGGAGTCGTCACTGGCAGTTCAGGTCAGGGCTACTGAGCCAGGACCAGATCTTGATCATTTGCTGCGGAGTCCTTGAGTGCACAAGAATTAAGCTCTTATAGGCGCAGGGGTTGGTCCTGTACTTCTCCTCTATGTCAAATGTTCTGAAGCCTTTGTGTTTCTCTGGGCCCAGTCCTAGCTTCTTCAGACACATACCTGTGTACACATCGTCTATTGGGTAGAGTGGAACACGGTGTGACAC
Organism: Solea solea; assembly: GCF_958295425.1. Lineage (NCBI taxonomy): Eukaryota > Metazoa > Chordata > Actinopteri > Pleuronectiformes > Soleidae > Solea > Solea solea. Next base: position 6,895,151 of record NC_081148.1, on the reverse strand, counting down.
ACCTTGCAGACGAGCTGCCAGGTTACCAGAGTAAAGGTACCCTCCGCCTCCTGCGTATGGGGGGTACTTCCCGACGTACAAGCTCTCTGGGATAAAGTACTTGACCTTCTTGTCTCTGTGCGGCCCTGCGTCAGTGATCACGTCACCGACAAACAGGTCCCTTGCTTTGGGCTCCGAGAGGCCCTTGAGGAAATCCAGAATGTGGTAGGTGTTGACAAACACGTCGTCGTCGCCTTTGAAGATGAAGTGGGCATCAGGGCAGCGACTCTGGATCCAATCCAGGAAGAGAACCTCTTTTACAGTCAAGTTGAAGAACGAATCCCGGTAATCCCACTGGATGAGGTCTTGGTGGCGGGCGCTCTCATCGTGCAGACTCTCGGACAGATCTGGGTGGTAATCCCAGGTTGTGGCACTGCCTAGAAGGAAGACCGTAACTACCGTCTGATTGGCTATAACACCGGCCTGGCCCCACGACTGACGGATAGCCTGGCGGCGGTCAAAGTGCGATACCTGTGATTTGATAGCTAAGAGTAGGAACGGTGGCTCCTTACAGATATCAGGCTGGTCCAACACGATTGGATAGGAACGACAGTGCATGTAGAGTAGAAAGTCCTTGAAGCGGTCTGGGAGGGAATTGTAGTCTTTCACCTGAGTGGTAACCTTGACATTCGGCTCGCAGGGGTTGGACAAGCCGGTCTCAGCCAGCCACTCAGGCAGGTCTGAGGTGCTGTAGTTGAAAGCCAAGACTGGATTGTTGTGAAAGTCCACAATCTGCTGCTGGCGGTTCCAGTAGGCTGCGACGGGAGCCATTTTGGTCCAGAAGGGGGAGGTGGGGATTAGCACCTTGTGACGTCCGTTTTTCTTTTGACTGCTGTGTCGAAAAATGAGGATGAAAACAAAGAGGTTGACCATCACCACTGTCACCGCAAGCTTCATCCTCTTCCGCGGCATCGCCATGACAACGCCCTGCACCCGTTACAACCTGAGCGGACACACACAAAAAAGACCATGAAGACGCTATCAAGAGGACACACTTAGGTTCAATAGTTTCAATTGAATAACATGACTGGTCTCTTTGCAATTGGTAACATGCAGTAGATTCTGGCTCTTGGCACGAGGTAAAAAAAAAAAAGTACCAACATCTAACAAGCAATGGCCTTTGGAATGAATATTAATTGCAATTTGAAAGTGGAATTAGTCGTCCTTATACGGTAGACGGAGAGACTTCATGCTGAACCACTTATCAGTGAAGTAACTTCCGTGGACGCAAATGGAAATGGCCGAATGACAGGATACTAAAAAAGAAATTGTCCTGCTTGCACAGAAATCTGTAGTCCAGTTACTAATTTCTGTAGAGAATCTAAAGCTGAACTCAGAGACTCGGCAGGTAAATAAACCTGAAGCTTATAACAGATATTTATTTATATAAAATCATGGAATGAATGTAGAACCAACACAAAAAGTATATTTAAATTCAAAGACTGTTTTAATGGCTTTCCAGTTTCTCTCCTGTAAAGTACAAATTTGGCACAAAAAAGCCATCTTGATGTTTTAAACATGTTAGTAAAGCTTTACACAGAGAAATACAACACACACACAAACACGCACACACAGAAAACACTGGTGGACACACACACACACACACACACACACACACACACATATGTATATATGTACAGGATATATACAGTGGTGGGCTGCATCAAAAAGTATTTTTTTTATCATCATTATTATTATTATTATTTTTTAATAATCAAATTAATTATTTGTGTGTCTGAACGTGTCTGAATTCAATTACCTTTTCAGTATGTTATGATTATATTTCCAGAAAGAATATGGTTATGTTTTGTGAAGCTGAGCTGGATTTTCCTGGATGTCATTAAACGCATCATAGCTCCGTGGACCTGTGACGTGTCTGGCGCTAGCCCCTGCTGTTGTCATCAACGACGTTTGAAACTTTGGCGGGTTTTGAAGTAAGGTTTGGCCACTGCAGTAACGCCACCGATCTATAATGTTTCTGATTTCCTTCGTGTGCACTTTTCACGGCGATCGTTTGGAGAAAAGAAGGAAATTATTTCAAGAGGGAGACCTACACCGAAGAGGTACATCATTTACGGGAAGTTTGAGTGTTAATGATAAATTTATAAAATTTTTTAGAAGTGGTGAGGACAAAACTGTTGATCATTAAATAGTGCCGTGGACGCGTTCCGCCGCGTAGCTGACGCCTATGCTTATGTGGAAGCTTGTTTTTGTGTCATATAGTGGCTTGTGAAATTGCGGTTGCTGAGTGACATAACGGAAGATGTGGTGGTAATGATGCAGTAGCCTATAGATGCACAGTGGTGTGCGTGTGCTCTATGGTTGTTGCAGATCAACTGTCTCGTGAATATAGTGCATAATAGTGTGTTTTGTATGTGGTTGTGTGTTTTTTTTTTTTTTTTTTACTGAAGGCCCTGACTGAAACCCCACGGTACGCTACTGTATATATAAATTATACTATTGTGTTTTAAGGTACCGTTCAAGTGACCCAAAGGGAAATGAGACGGCACGTTCCTATGTGTGTGCCTTGAAGAGGCAATCATTAAAAGCAGCACACACACTAACGTTCAAACATGATACAATAAAACAATAAAACCAGAATGTATCACCGACCATAGAGTCACCTGAGGTCATGCAAGATGAAAAAAAACAAAAGGCTCTTTGATACTCTCTTGGCTCTACAGCTGAGGTATACTGCCGTCTCCTGTAAACCGATGATGGTGTGGCGCTAACTTAATAACACTGCAGTGCATTTACACGTTGTCCAGTCGTATCTATATTTAATATACAGTATTACTTACAGTATAAAGTAAGGATGTTGGTGGAGTGAGGACTGATGTGCCGGTATAATGTACAGTTCACAACTTTACGTTTTTTTGCAACTCCCCAGGAATGACCTATGGCAGACTAACAAAATGGCAGCAAGCTATCAAGGTATCATGACATAATCATCATGCACTTTCTACATGGGGGTAGTCGCTGTGAAATTAGCAGAGAGAAGATGGTCATGGCATATATGAATATTTGCCAACATGGCAGTGTTCACCTTTCAAATAGCCTACGTTCTACATCTCAAGGTTTGATTCCCTTTGCCTTTTCTCCTTCACATCTTCATGACTCTCATATGTGGCCACGTTGGAATGCAACAGACAGAAATCTGTCACAGCAATGGAGAACCTTAATCCCTGTGAGGAGTAGATTTGAACAGACAATACAGTCTTTCAGAAGGTTCGAGTCAACCTCAGGTTCCTGCTTTGGCACACTCACACATACTCGTTGTTAACATTCTCTTCCCCGAGTCTCACCTTTCATTGATTACAAAAAAAATGTTTTCCTCCATCAGCCTCTGGGCATCTCATTACATCCTTCTGAGAGAGATGCAGCCACATGAACTGTACAACATCTAGAGTTTTTATTATGTTATTAATGAACTTCACCTTCTAACATCGACTTGATTAATCAACCAATTGTTGCAGTTAAGGCCCAGCTGAGTGATCGCTATTGGACAGATTTTTATAAAAGATACAGAACTACTGTATCCCTCAATGTGCTGCTCTTTGCCCCCAGCATTGCCTACGGGGATGAATAAAGTTTTATGCATTTGAAACTGGAGACACGGAGAGAAAAGGATATAGATTGAAGAGAAGACAGTGTAAACGGTGTAAAATGTACGCAAAGTCAAGTTGACCAAGTTAAATTTGATATACAATGACTTTGTTGCTTTTATTTCCTCTCAACCATTGGCTGTATTGTTGCCTCTGTATCATGTTGCTTTCTCAGCCTCCTAGCAACTGCTACACTCCTGTTTGTTCTCCATCCTTTGTTTACACCATTTCCCCTCTCCTACTTTTACGGTCTGTTCTTCATCCATTTCCTTGCGGTTTTGTCCTCTCCCTTGAATTGTGACGGTGACACAGAATGATGAAAGGCAGCAACATAAATGGACCTCTGAAGAGAAGACACCCTATTTTGCTCATGTCCTTTCACCGACGTCTAGAAGCCATCGAAAGTATCAGACCACGTCCAAATATGGTTTTCACTATTGGGTCCGAGGAGGCGTTCAGGGTGAATGAGGAACGTTTAGATTTTGACTTTGCGTGATGTGCACATGATTGGATCACTCTGGACGAACGCTAATACCACTTCTGAATGAGTCATCGGCTTAGCCATCAGTGTGGTTTACCATGTTTACATAGACAGTAATGTGTAAACAGCCTGCAATTAGCTGTCAAACTATTCAAGCCAAACAGGATTTCGCATTAGACTTCATGGCATTAAATTTGTTGAATAAATAGTTACAAAACGTAAGCTCATTGTCCTAGGTGAAAGAAGCGAGTGCATTTGGACTATGTCCAAAACCAATTTTGCTTGTACAACTACTCCAAAATGCATTGTTGTATTGGGTTTTATTTAATTTATCACAGGCATAATTCTGCACAAGAAGATCTTGATTGGATCTTTAAAATGTATAGCTGGTGCAGGGTGGATCTTGGAGCTTGGAGCTTAGTAATAGTAGTAGATAACGTTATTATCCCTGTGGGGCACTTTTTTACAGGACACCACATATATGACAAAGACAGCAGACATCAACAGACAACGTAAGGAACATTCTACCTACCCACACTAGCAGGCCAGCTGGATGACTGGCCTATATTAACTCATTTAGCTTTATGGCTGGTAGAATATAATACAAATTTAGATCTTCTAAGCTGTTTGATCTTTGGACTCTTTGCAGAGTCACTAATCAGCACAGACAGCAGAGCTGTACCAAAACGATTAGATCATAGAGCCGGTCTTTGATAAAATGTACAGTTAGTTGAGGGTGATGGGTGAGAGACTGCAGAAAACAATAGCAGCAGGTTTCTTTTAGTACACTGCAATATTTGATGATGGGTCGACTATATCTGAAGGTGCAAGTTCAAACTGTAATCTTACCTGTGCAGGGGAGTGGGCCTCCTCAACTTGACTTGTCTTTGCGTCTCCTGTTCACTCTTACCCCATACTTAACTCTGCCCTCTAGGGAAGAGGAGCCAGCTTGAAATGTGAAGGAGTGGAGGTGTGTTGAACCTGAAAACAGATGAAACAACCAGTGTGTCAACAACAACAACGATGGGGAACTTTGTAATAAGAACTGCAAAACTCCTTCCTTTTTCTCTTGAAATCTAACAAATGGGAACAAAATTTGGTGAATGAGGAACAAAGAGGAGTCCAGGGTAATCTAGGCCCCATTCAGACCTGCTAAAAACATCCATCCTTAGAGATCCTATCACACAGCTCCATGTACTACTGTTGGCACCTGACATTAATGGCGTATTCCCACTGGCTCCACTCGCCTCAGCACGACACGGTTAGGTTGCATCTCCACTACAAAAAAAACCTACTTAACGTGGGCGGGGTCATCACTGCACGACAGTGATCACCGGCGCTGTCCCTAAATACACCAGACTCCTCTGTTAAATATAGAGATTTCCCTGGTTGTTGTTGGAGATTAACCCACATTTTTAGGATTGTTAAGTAGTTTTAAGTGATCTACAGTTCGGCTTGGTTTGTGTGTGGGACGTCTCTTCCTGTGACGGCCCTCAGGCCAGTCAGTGGCCTGACCAATCATCGCATACTCAGCACGTTTTGGAACAGGTACTAAAAATAGTGCCTGGTATCAGGGAAAAGAAGAACAGGGAAAAAACTGAGGAGTATCCTGGCACATAGCTCTCAAATCATTCATTCCAAGTGCAATATGTATTCTTAACTCCAACGAAGTGACCACCAAGCTTTTACTCCACAGCTGCAGCATAGTGCTTTCATGACTACTTCTAATTTCACGTTAACCATTTACTGCTGCTCAAATTCACTATCACAATTGGTGTATGTGCAAAAATTAATATTAAATCTATCGCAATATTTTCAGATTTGGGACTCATAAGTTAGAGCATCTCTAAATGAGCTCTGAGTGAGGAAAACATGGGGCAAAGAGTTATCGCTAAGGGTAACCAGAAACTTAATTTTTCAGATAGTGTGTTAATTCATTATACCTGCACTACTTGGTACAGATCGTTTAAGTCAGCCAAATGCTCTACTGTTTTGTATATTTGTTACTTTTCTGAATGTCAACCAACTGTGATGTCATTATAATTATTTGGCTGATAACCATCACCCACAGGTGTCTTGGTAATTATTTCTTCTCAGATTTTCTTTGATTACTAGGACCACTGGGTTTGCAATGTGAAGTAAACACCAGACAAGCACCTTATTTGTCTTTGGTGGATCAGTAAACCACCACCATTCACTGGTGAACAAAAAAAAAACCCAAAAAAAAATCTTAACAGAGACCTTGTGTGGAAACTTGCTTTTATACACATGATAGAGTTTCATTAATCATTAAACCACCGGGCTAGATATGATGGCTGAGCAGATAATGAGGCATATCACCTTTCACTGACGGGAACTAAGACTCTGAAACATTCACTTAAAAACAACCCTTTGCCCAAAACTGTTGAGCAGAGGAAGTATCAGTATAACAGTCAGTTGCCAGTGTTGTGTCTATGATGTTCTGTGGATACAAAAACAGGACTTTTAAAATACATGTAGCCCAAGATGGTACAACTACAATTGCATGTTAAATAGGACTCAAACTGGACTAGGTGCTCTGTGCATGTGCCACAGTTCCTGCCCTTGGGTTTTGACCTAGAAAGAAAAGTCAGCCAGGCACAGAAGAAGAAAACGAGAAATACACACACACACAATCCAGACCACTACACTTTTGAACTGCTGGGGAGACCAAATTTATGCTCCGTCAGCTAAAAGCATGGAATATTTTTAGTTCATGAATGGAAAGGTAGACTCAGAATGGCACTCGACATGCTAGCCATTAGCTACCAGAAAACTGGAAACCACCCAATGCCAAACAAGCTGAAAGTGCAGCATATTGCCACCTTGCATACTAGACCTATTCGGATCCAAAGATGGCCTGCGTACTTTGAATTCCACCATGTTTGCAGGGATTCGATCAAAAGAACCAGCTCAGGAAAAACAGAGTGGATGGTAGCAATAAGTAAAGCTTTCTGCAACTGTAAAATGTTTATCATTGAAATGATCACACATTTTGGTGTGCCTATTCCCGTCCTACTTAACAAATGCATGTGGCTAAAATCCCCAGAGCCACTGAAGTGAATATTCAGATTTAAGGTCATTGTAAGTGTAAACCCAGCACTCACAATTAGTGCATCATTATGAAAAAGTAGTAGTTTAGTACTGTAGTGCTAGTTTGTATTCTACAATGGAGTATTAGTGCCACAATGAGAAAAAACTCTGAGAACAAAACCTGAATTTACGAGAATAAAGTCGTAAATTTACGAGATTAAGTCGTAAATTTACGAGAATAAAGCCGTAAATTTACGAGAATAAAGTCGTAACTTTACGAGAATAAAGTCCTAACTTTACGACTTACGAGAATAATTACGACTGTACGAGAATAAAGTTGTAATATTCCAACCTGTTGTTTTAGAAGACCTGCACCTGCAGAGGCCCCAACGCAGAGGCCCCAACCCCAACGCCTTATGGCATATGGATTCATATGATAAACTAGAGAAACCACAAAACCCCTCTGAATGGCCCGCTGATGCAGCCACCAAAAACCCGGCAGTCGACCAGTTCCAGCCATTTCCCCCTCCACAAAAGCAGCGATTTCCTCCAAGTCCCCAACTCTCCTCTTCTAAAACAACAGGTTAGAATATTTCAACTTTATTCTTGTAAATTCACGACTTTAATCTCGTAAATTAAAACTTTGAAGTCTGTGAAAATGTTTTTTCTCAATGTGGCCTTAATCCTCCTTCGTAGTATTCAAACTAAATAATGACAATTTCTTTGAACAATTTAATCTCAAAGTTATTTAGAATAAAGATAAATCATGCACTCAGTTTAGTACATTAGCACACACTGTGCCGCAATAAAGGCCTTTTCAAAGACATTAGTGTGAAAGAGGTCACCAGTGCAGACATGACAGGCTTTGCACATGTGAGAGCAGATAAGGAGGCAGAAAGCAGACAAGTGACGACCAGCGAAGCCAGGTCTGTTGGACAAAGTTCAGTTTTTAAATGAGTATGGAGGAAGAACGGCGACAGAGTGATGACACGGCGATTCGACTCGACTTCTGTTTGAATGTGAACATAACGGAAATGGAGTGAAATTGGATTTGGGTTTAGCATTAAATTTCTCTGCGGCCTCTTACTCCTGGCAACATGTATTAACAAGCAGTGGGAGAATTGGGAGAGGGTTCAGGTTTTTGCTGACACTACTGAAAGCCGAGAGAGTGAGTCACAGTGAACTACAACAGGTGAGGCTTTACTGGGGTGTGCAGTAAAAGTAAAGGTGAACTGACAGTTGAGATCAAGAAAATTCCAGGCAAATATCTCAAACAACACTAGACATTTAGCACCATCTCCATGAATCCAAGAGCATTTTCCAATAACCTTTTGTCAACTAAATAATGAATACAGAAAATAAATGCTATTTCATCACACATATACAATACATTTAGCCAATGTTATTGTTCTCTTATGTACATCGGTGTCACAAAAACAAATAAATAATTAATTCATTAATATGATTAGCTTCCAGGGTTTCTTGATTGAAAACAAGCAATTACAGTTTAATCATCAGCATTTAGGTCAGGCAGCCCTACTTAATTTGACATGCTTCTCTCTTGCTCCACATCTTAAAATCCACAGGCTGGTTCAGTGTTGGGTCCACAGAGAGAAATATTAAGCACAGGAGCCACTTGCCATGCGCTCCAGCTAAAACTGCCTCTGCTTGGAATATTGTCACAGACTTAGCATATGCATGTCCCAGAGATGTGCCATCAGTAAAACATCTTTGGCTACACAAACGTCTCACAATTGACAATCCATTTTCCCGATTGGGAACACAAAAGAGGTGTAGCTGCCCCTTGCGTTGCAACATGTTACACCCATTTCTATTTCAACTTGAATGTCGTTCATGCATTACGAAACGCACCATTAACAGTCTGTTTGTATAAACTGTACTATGCAAATAGGTTTAACTTGGTCTACTCGTGTTGTAATGTGTTGTTGCACTGCAGCATGTTAAAGCAACCAAACAGCCATGTCCAAACACAACTCGACCAAGGGCAGCAGTGTATAAGAGGATGTTTCGGCACGAGGGAATACGGGCCTAGTGGCGACATGGTGTGAAAAGAAGCGCACCATAAATAGCCCAAGGGCAGCAACAGAGGAAGGTGTTTCCTGAACTGGAGCCTGCCCACCAAATATCAACAGTCATCACCAGTATTCACAAAAGGCCTAAAGGTCCCACATCAATGTGCTGGAGATAGTCACAGACACATCGGCTTGACTGAGGACTTCCCTGTTTTTTAAGTTGGTCCTTGCAGCGGTTTTCTTGTTCAATTAAAAAGAACAGTGTGGTGATATTTCAGTTTGACACAATCAAGGTCATGATTTGTTACATAACCTTCAAAGAACCATTAAGCATCATCCCTGATTATCTTGTTGGTTTCATATTTTTGAAAGTATGACCCCATTGAAGGCACACACACACACACACACACACACACACACACAGACAGACACACTTAGAATGGAATTCCCCGTTATCTCATTCCACTCTGACAGCACATGATCCACATCACTCACAGAGAACATAATCTAAACTTTAAGTGAGTGTGTATACAGTATGTGTACTGATAAGTGTTGACGCCCAGTGTGACTTACTGATCATGGACACCATGTTCAGTCAACTCTAATCACGAGAATATTTTGTACAGTTTCGACAAGTTTTTTTTTCTTTGATATCTATCTGAAGAGACCAACCTCCCTAACAGGACTACGGCAGGTGAAGTGTCTTCATCTAAACTCAATCCAAGAACACTCCTTAGGGTACATTAACCTTGATGACTGAGTGTTTCTGTTTCTTCCTTTTCCTTTCATATGTGCCTCTGGTGGCATTCAATGTGTTGCAGCATTACTGCAAAACACACCTTAAACGAGTCAAACGCCACTGTGATGCAAAGCATTTTTGCTTTGAGGATTTTCTCACTCGCTGTCAAATGTGTTAAGAAAAAACTATGAAGGAAGAAGTCATGCGGTTCTTTCCTGTGTTGGCATCACCTCTGATTACCTCTTATGAACTATAAATGGATAAATAAGTATGTTACACATCCTCAGGATGTGACAGCAGGAAGAACAAGAGGGAGGAGGAGTGCACCAGGTTTCAATCTGCTAACAGAGAGTCAACTGTGTCCAAACTTCTGTCAAACATAAAACCTAATTTCTGCGCGTAAACATATTTGCCATAAAAGGAACTGTGACGTCCATGTCCCCAAAAGTTCACATCCTGCTGCTGAAACCCATGTGTCATCACTGCCAAACAGTTAACAGAAAGGAGAAATGCAAACATCATCATGATTTTTTCCCATGTTGATGCTGCTTTTATCATCACGGACAAAAAAAAAATCTTCAGCCAAAGATGCATCATAGCTACCCTTTTTAAAGGAAAGCTGTTTGGTTATTAATGATTTATTTTATATAAATTATAACTGTGTATTGGTCAATTGGTCCTCTGGGATATTAAAGTTATGATCTAGAGCTGAGGGGTTATTTTTCCTGACGTAAAATAGAGATGAACATGGCACAAAACTGCACCCTAAATGAGAATCGAGATTATTTCTAAAATACCACAACTTCCTGAACATTACTGAGGAATGCAGTTAAGCTAGTCGCACTAAAGCCAGTAGGTCACACTTACAAACGTATGAAGTTGTAATAAAACACACATCACAAAGATGCTTGCACATTAAAATACATGCCCTTGCAGTGCCAGTACATAAAGTGCAGTATAAATTGCAGTGTTTGCAAAAGAAACGGTGTATCATACTCTTCTCACCCTGAGGGTACACAGGCACTGGATTCAGTACTCCCTCCCACTGTTGAAATGTAATCTCAGGAACGTGTCACACTCAAGTGGTTGGAAAACCATGGAAACAAAATCAGAGTCCGTGCCAATGACCACATGTCAAGTCCCACCATTAGAAAAGGCAGAAAATCTGTTGGCCTCGCAGAAGATAAGTGTTGGCACGCAAATATTGTGAGATCGGTCTCAGTTATGCTTGGATGTAGCCATTATCATCTCCCAGTTTGCTCTGAGTGATAGCTTGTTTTAATGGTCATGTACCACTCTAGCTCATTTCCCCTCATTAAATTCCTCCTCCTCCAGCCACTCTAATGCCCATGTACACTTCCTTTCCTGGAAAACAACTGCACAACATTGAATCACACTAATGACACGATTCTTGTTGGTGTTAATATACAACTTTGATGAATTATACATGATCCACCACATCTAAAATGTATGATGCAACAACTGAAATCTATTTAGCAGTGACATGGTTTTGTTGTTGTTGAATCTCCTTTTGAACATTATACTTTTTAATTTTACAGTAATTGCCTGCATTTAAATTGAATTCATGTTATGTGGATTTATAGATGCTTTCATACACGGTGCTCAAATTTCATGACAATGCACAACAATGATCTTCAATTAAAGCATCTATGGCTGCAATTACTTTCCAAATTTTCAGGTAGCTTCACATATGCCATTGTAGTTCTTTTTTTGCCATGGACCCGAAACCAGAGGTTAGATAGACCTGCTCGGGCTGCATCACCATTCATCCTGTTGTACTGTAAGTTGATGTAACATAACAATAATCTTGGAGACATTATTTGAAGGTTGAAATCCTACATTGTGTCGCTTTTACAACAAAATACCTATTACAATATTCCAATAGTTCCAGTGAAGTATTCACTTCTTTTAATCAGACCAATAGTCAGAAACTAAATAACTAAACACAGAGACATCTTGCAGTAAATGATAAATCACAGACCATAAAAACCCATTCATGTTCAAAATATACAGTCTAGAAGTGCATCAAACCATCTTAAGTAAATATCACGAGGGTGGAGTGCAAAACTGGGGTTAACTTCTTAAATCATCCAAATATTAATTGTATGAACTTGACTTGAAAGGCCTACTACATTGAACATAGTAAAGTTGCTACAAATGCAAGACAAGTAGTGGTCTATTTTTAAAGCCCCAACACTTGAATGCTCATTTGACCTCAGTTGCACTTACCACGTGTATGTGTCATTCGTCAAAGACCAGACTGAAAAGAAAAAGGTGCCGCAGATGGCTGTAGTACAGGCCTGGCACTATATCAACATCAACCATTTGCGATGGTTAAACACATCAGTTTACTGCTGGTGTCACATCTGACAATGTGCAACTTTAATTTCAGAAGCAGCATGGCCACTAAGCACACATTGTCCTGTATTGTCTGAATGTACTTACATGAGAATTTGCTCTAAGTGCTGCATACATGCAAGGTATTACATACAATAAAAGCTCTGTTTGTGTGTGTTGCCTATCAGAGGCAACACTGGTGTCAGTTCATTTTTCCCCTTGGCCATTAAAGGTATTAAACCCACTGATGTATTTATCAGAGTCAGGCGATACTGATGTCGGTAAAATGGCTGTAACAATATGGATTAGCCGTGTATAGGCAGCAGTATATCCCTGTAAGCTGTTTTTAATGGATCTTGGAAAACTGTAGCAAAGCACTTACATAACAGCAGCTGCATCTGTTTCTGGCAAATCACATATTGTATTTTGATCATGGGTTTTTAGAACACTGCCGTTATCAAATTGTCTTTCTCTGTGTATGGGGGTTTAAATAAAAGTTTCCAATAATTTGTTGTCCAACACTTTATCCTCCATAGGGTAGGGCTGGGCGATATACCGGTAGTAAGAGTTATACCGGTATATTTTTGAAAGAAATATGTAGTTGAGACAATATCGCCATACTTGTATATATTATTTTTATGTTGCCTTGCGAACTCTATTCAATAAAGCCGACCGCTTCTCTCTGAGTCTACAAGCCTAGCTCAGCTGCTCAATCACGCCCCTTGGTCTCCCACCCATGCTACACATCACAACAGACATTTGATCGAAAATGTGGCAGACACGGTGCAGGTGGAGAGTGAGCCGTTTGTGGCTTAGAAAAAGAATTATTTCTTAACCATCTTGCTTGTTAATATAAAACTTTGTTACTTGTTAATATAAAATAAAAGTTGAGCTGGTGACGTAATGCCTGTTTGTTGTCGCTAGTTTTTAGCAGCACCAGCTGTTAGCCACTCAGTGGTTAGCCGCAGATTTCGGCTCCAAATGGACTTAAAACACATCAGCGGCTCATTGTTTACCGTGTCCGACACCGAGGGTCTTCAGTATAAGGTCAGTCAGTCAGTTTATTTGTGTCCAACATAGTCACTGTTATTTAGAAACATGCATTTGTTTGTTGACTTGTTTGTATTCAGAAGAGATTGTTAATATAGAGTACTTATACTAATGCATTCTGTGCCTGGGAGATGTGTTTAGCCTAGCTCAGCACAAAAACACTTGAAGAGAGGAAAACTGAGCTGAATTCATGTGACTCAAATAGCCATCATAAATAAAATGTTGCACGTGTATCATGGTGTACCATTTAGTATGCAGTGGAATTATTTCTTGACCAACGGCAGCTGTGCTTGGTGTAAACACACACTTGGTAGAGCAGTTCACACAGGAAACAACAAAAAAACAAGACACTGATTTCCCAGCTAGTGAAAGCAATGCATAAGTAGGGCAGTTTTGACGGATTATTTCTTTTACCTGATTCCAGGTGGTACCATATGTTACATTATCACACCACTGAATTAGGAAATTCTATTGTTATCAATCTTTTAATGTAGATAAATATCGATACAACACCAATAAAATAACCTGAAATGTGAGTGAGGTTAGCTAAGCCAAAGAGAAACAAACAGGGGTTGGTGCCAATTGTCCATATGTTAGCTGGCTGATAAGTGGTGGTGACAGCAGCGAATGGCCGAAACAAAATTGCAGGATTTCTTCTGCGATTTCCCACTGATGTAAACTGAAACTGAGCTAAATTAAGGTGAATTTAATTAACTTTCTCCACTAGCTGAAACCAGTGGAAACACAGGGACAAAGCTGGAGAAAAAGTGTATGTGTATGCATATTTTAGTTTGACTAACTATTGTTACTACTAAATGCTACATATGTTAAGTGTTTGATATGTAGCCAAGTTTGTCAAATGCACCTTTTTTTTTTTAACTGCTCTTCTGTATTGTTAATGAGCAGAAAGTGCTTGTTTTGTTTGCACATTTCTTAAGTGAGCTTGCTTCCAGTCATAGGTAATAAGGAGCTCAGGCAAACAGCCAAGTAAACATAGTTGGGCTGAAAACGGTACTGGCCCAAGGTGTAACCAGTCTTTCTACACTAGGAATGTCAGGATTAACTGGTTTTGGTTGTCCCAACACATGTTGAAGGAGGCAAGGAAATATGGATGCCATGCAAGTCTGCAGTCTGAGGAGATCTTCGGGAGAAAATTAGACTGGAAAGAGAGGAAAAGTCTTCAGTGGAAGTTAGTAATGTGAAGCGGCAGTGGACAGATGCAGGTGAGTCCAGGAGGTCGGCATTCATTTGTTGTCACCTTCTATTAGCAGATGGCAGAATGTTCCCGTCAACATTGGGGATTAAACAGTAGTGTCTATTGAAGTGGGTGGGGAGAAGAGGGACCTACCTAAAGTCTATCACATTACCATAGGTCCACATACTCAAAGCTGTTCCTGGAGCCTTTGCTTAAATCACCTCCACACACAGTACAGTCGCTCCTGTGGACAACATGGTTTTTACCACTGTTTTCCATGACTTAAATCTGTCTCTTTTTCATCCCAAAAAAGAACAATGTGACACCTGTTGTTCGTTCAAACAAACAAGGGAGGAGCACTGCCTGAAAAAGGAAATTGCGTGAGCCATAAAGCAGAAGGACAAATAAGAGTCAGTTGAGAAGACCTCGTTAGTGTGCATGGATCTGCATCCATCCCAAGCTGCAAGCCTCCACCCTCTCCTACAGAACCAAGCTCTGTATAACTTTACTATCTTTGACATGAAATCGCATGACGTGACCAATTACCCGTGGCATGAGGGTGAAGATGGTCTTTCTGCCAAAGAGTTTGCTTCACGTATTGTACATTATCTTGAAGCACCCCCACATTATGAGGAGAACATCACAGGAGAGCGATGGATGTGGCAGCCAGAACCAAAACCTGCTCTTAAGCAATGCCCTCTTCAGGTTTCCTATCCAAAAGCAGAAGCCAGTGACACAGAAATATCTGGAGAAAGGAAGGTCACGCACAAATGGAGTGCAATTCTGTGCACAGTGTAACAGAGAGAAGCCCGGGGAACAGAGACATCAGTGAGCCGGTGGAATATGCTGCAGTGATCTGGAGGGGTTGCTCCAATACCAGACCATACCAGGTGAGGTAAGTGGACCACACCTTCTTTCTCTCAGACAAACTGCTGGAGACCCTACAGTGCATGACCTAAGAGCAATCAGGTATTGTCATACACATAACTGTACATTCTCACACAGATATTGATTCTAATTTTAAGATACCACATAGCGAATAAGAGGATTTAAAATGTGACCAGAAAAAACAAAACAAAACATGAATGATTCCCTGAAGCCATTACATTTAGCAATTCCTCAATGTACTGATAAGATCACACATTTGGAACATCAAACATAAAGATGATCACAATGTCCTGCAAACAAAGCCTTGCAGTATGTGTGACAGATTCTTATCTCTAAACATAATCTCCAACATAACAAAAATTACACTTCCCTCGATCTATCATCTATCTTTCTATTAGGTACAACGTGGATGGCGCTGAGGAGTATAAGATTCTCCACTCAGACAACGGAACCCTCCCCTCCCCCATTTTTCAGGAAGATGAAGAGAGTGAGCACCCCGCTCCACACATCCAGCCAAAAACAATCAAAAGGCTGAAGTTCAAACATGCAAGAGCTGAAGAGGATTTTGGCAAAGGATTTCCATGCCTTCTACGGTGCACTTCAACATGACTAGACTAAAGGCGTATTTCCACTGGCTCTACTCGCCTCGCCTCGGTTAGGTTGCATCTCCACTACAATAAAGAGTACCTACTCAACGTGGGCGGAGTCATCGATGCATTGCTGCGTGAAAAAAAGAGATCTCAAACTGCCACTTCTGTGTTCCTAAGCCTGCATGTCCATTTAAAATATAATAAATAAAAATATATTTAATAATATAATATTTTGAATATAGATTTTCATTTGGGGTCTTTAATGTGTCTAGTATAGTGTTGAGTGTACTGTGTAAGTTAGTTCATGAGAAAATCTGTTTTTTTATGCACCTGAAAAAAACAAAACTGGTTTTGTGTTTTTTTTTTTTTTTTAGGACAGCGACGATGTGTGTGTGTGTGTGTGTGTGCGTTTGCATGTGTGTATATATATATATAATAGATATCTATCCACAATGCTCTGCGTTTCCTTACAAGGTCTGAATAATAGTGACTTTTCCTCTCACAATAATCGTGACACCAGAATCTGACATCTACACAGGACAGAGCAGATATCTGTGTCAAAATGAGCCACATGATGAGACGTCCTCATTGTTAGCAGCACCACTGGGAAACAGTAGTCTCCCATTTAGGATGTGCTGGAATTACTGACCTTAAAATCCTTGAAATAAACGTGGCAAAGGGCCAGATCTTTAAATCAGAGTGAGTCAGTGAACCCATCCGGCCAAAATTTGGAGTGCTTCTTTCAACATTTTAGAAAACCGAATTTATTTTGCAAGTAACGCCTAGGATGCTCTTAAGATAATTATGTTTCTCTGCAGTGCGGTGCACGAGAAAGGAGTACATTTATTTGCTGAAAAAATATACGTTCTGCATAGTCACTCACACACACACACACACACACACACACACACCCATAAAAATGAAATAACAAAAAGACTACACACCATAATCACCGTTCACTCCACATCTTACAGGAGGTGGTAAAGAAATGGCCCCGCTTCTGAAAAAAGTTCATCAATTTGATTTAATCAACAAGTGTCAACAGCCTGATGGTTACGTGATCTTAGTAGAGAAGTGGACCAGGTTATTGCCTACCAACTGTTGTTGAGCTGAATTTACTAATCACGCAATGTTTGTTGATGTACTGAGATTGGAAGAGAAATAATAAAGTTCAATTGCTGCCATTGTTAGTACTTTGACCTTACAGGAAATGACAAGTTTTTATTATATTTGTTTGTATTTATATTTTGTAGTTACATCATTCCCGTCACCTATCTTCATTATTGTGAAATGACCATGGATGATTTACACAACTTTTACTAAATTGAATCAGTGCCAGAACAAGCAACAAGTGTAAAGCGCGCGCACACACACTCACACTCACCTGCCTGCTCTGACTCTCTCCTGTGTATTTCACAGTTCTAGTTACCTACACGTCTACTGTAAAGCCCATAGCAAACGCACCACTACATTTGTGCAGTACTGTATAAGACAGCTATAAAATCAGGGGGGAAACCCCAGATGAAATCACAGTAAGGAAACATTCCATACTACCAATAAGTCAGTGTGTTGTCTTTTATTTACACATTTGACTGTGTATTTGTGACTAATGGGTCATGTCTACTCATTGCCGTCTGCTGTGCTTCTTCCCTGACACCAATTCCCACAGTATCCCACGTTTCTTTGCGATGTCATCAAACAAGGTCTTCTGTTGCTGTTTTGATTGAGAGACCGCAAGTACCAGAAATGACATTCTCTGCGATAACATTAGACACTCAGAAAAACATTAAAGTACTTGAATTAAAGATACGATCTGTGGTATGTGTGATACAAGAGCAGAGTGCCAAACAAGGACATTTGGTCATGTTGATAGAAAAGAAATACATCTTAAAGTTGTAATTCCTCATGTTATCATGTGTTTGAAAAGTGTTGTCGTCATAGTTACCACCAAGACTGGATATAGCAAACTCTGGGGATGGAGGCTACTCATCCTTTAATGTGTAAACATAGCAGAGCCACTGAGCTGACACTCACACGCACACCCCCCGAACTGCAGCTCTGGAAAATGTTGCTCATGAGGATCAAACTTTTATCGTGGTGATGCAGAGCAAACATGACATCGGAGAGAGGGAGAAGTAGGTAGAGAAGTAGGAGAATAAATTACTCTCGTGTGTCTCCCTCACATA
The DNA here is from genome assembly GCF_958295425.1 of Solea solea. NCBI lineage: Eukaryota > Metazoa > Chordata > Actinopteri > Pleuronectiformes > Soleidae > Solea > Solea solea. The sequence continues at coordinate 6,876,936 of NC_081148.1, read as the reverse complement.
CTGGATTAACATCAGGCGTTTTATTTGTGTGACTCTGAGTCTTGTATGGCTTCTTCAACAGGATTTTGTTTCACCTCGGGACACCAAACTACTATTAATCCAGCTATACATGCTTTTCTAAACAAGTACAGGTGTCAATGAGACGATTGTAAACAGTTAAGTTAATGTTTAGTCCATATAAAGTTGTACAAAAATGTGTTTAGCTACAAATTAAAGAAATTCAGTGTAATGTCAGAGAAGAAAGGAACTCGGGAAAAATACTATGAGTAATTCTCAGAGAATCACACTCAATCACTTAATAGATTACCAATCTATTTGCATAAGCATTATTTTAGACATTTGACGTTTCAATAAACGAAGAGAAAATCAGAGCGTTTCACATTTTACAGTGAAACCAGTGAATGAGGGAAATGATTGATACATAGCCCAGAAAACACCCGCTACACTCGTTTTTCCCCCCCCCAAGACAGATGTTGTAGCGGAACTTAGGGCTGCTTTTACCCGTAAACTCTTGAAAATCTTCCTAAAGGTGAAAACAAAGAAATGTATAATAACCACACACTTTATTTAAAGCCATTCTGTTGAGACGGGAACTGGCACGCGATGGAGAAATGGAGGCTACTCACAAGGTTACTTCAGTCAGCGGTGAGATGGTCGCTCGTGATATGGACGCTGTTGCTCCGAACACAAAACGTCCTTCGAGCTCCGGGCAGCTCACACTAAGCTCACTTTCAGGTTTTTTCCACTCTTTACCCCAGAGTCCCAGCGTGGACCGGGAAACGAAATAAATCCATGCGACTTACTTCCGGTAGTTAAACGTCGTCTGTTCGCCTCCGTTTCTCCAGCGTTGACGGTTGAGGACACACCAGTTTAGTAACGAGACACGCACTGAAACTCACCGTGCAAAGGGGAGGACTTGTGGGCGGAGCAACTCCACCACACACACACACACACACACACGTGTGGAAGTCCTATTTCGATTTTATGTGCATCATTTGTTTGCAATGTACCACACTAAGGCCCAATTGTATTGTTGTTAAAATAACTTATTAACAATATGAATGTAACAATAACCAGTAAATGCTTAAATCAAGGGTTTTACACCACCAAATAAGCTTGCATGTCTGATGCTATAAACACACTTAACAACTGTTCTGGTTGGGAATTAAAGTTTGCAAACCATTCTTTCTTTTTTACATCACACATAAATATTGATGCACATTGATACTTTAGGAGGTTGGGATTATGAAGATTGTATACACTTTATACAGCAGTTCCTACAAGGGATACTTGAGTAAAAGTAAAAGTACACTTTCCCGAAAATGACTTTGGTAGAAGTCGGAGTCACTTTTTATAATATTACTTAAGTAAAAGTCTTAAGGTATATGACATTTATTGTACTTAATTATCAAAAGTGATTTTCTCATATAAAATGTACTTAAGTTTTTGAAGTAAAACAAAGTGCAGAGTAAGGATTGTGCCATGGTAATAATAATTATTATCAGTGGTAGGGCGAGTTGTCTTTCAACTGGAAGAGTGTGGGTTCAATTCCTGGCTCTGTGTGTCCTTGAGCAAGACCCTTAACCTCATGTTGAAGAGTGTGAATGGGTACGAAAGATGTGTGAATGGATGAATGGCAAAACTGTAGTAAAGTAAAGCAGCTCATCAAGACCAGAAAAGCTCTATATAAATACTAACTCTTCTTCTGATTTGATATGGTAGTAACGAGTACCAAAGAAAGTTTGAGGAAATGTAGTGGAGTAAAAGTAAAAGTTGCTAGAAATATATATAACAAAGTAAAGTACAGATGCGTGAATTTTAACTGTAACAAAGTATTTGTACTTTGTACAAATACTGTTACAACACTAAGTAGCAGTTGGGGTTTGGGCTAAATGTTGACACATGCCATTACTGTCATGCAAATTGTGTGTACAAACAATCATGTTGAAACCTGTTAAAGTGCTGTAGCCCTGGACCACCGCTGCTACTATGTAGCTCCAAAAAGTGTGTCTGACTTCTTCTCAGGACATAGCTTTCACATCCATGTACCAATCTACCAATCATTTCTGTGTTTCATTCTGTGACATTTTATTGTAATTCCAACAAAAAAATAACATTAGGTTAGTAATTGCAGTACAAAACAAATTGCAGGAAGAAAACAAATAGCAGGCCTTAAGGCTGTGTGCCTTACTGGTCACACTAATGGCGCATTTCCACCGGCTCTACCCGCCTCGCCTCGCCTCGGCACAGCACGATTAGGTTAGTTCGGCACTGTTCGGCTTGATTTGTGTGTGGGAGGTCTCTTCCTGTGACGGGACTCTGGCCAGTCAGCGGCCGGCATTCTGACCAATCATTGCATAGTACCTACTACTAGCACGCTTGGAACCTCGCCAGAGCAGGAACTAAAAATAGTACCTGGTACCAGGTACTATGCTAGTGGAAACGCTACTTAAACCGTGGTGTGCGTGGCCAGGCGAGGCGAGGCGTGGCCAGGCGAGGTGTGGCGAGGCGTAAATGCATCTACTGTCATGTAAAAGACATACCTGCAGAATGTTACAACAAAATAGTCAAATTCTTTTTTCTTTTTGTGATTAGGCGGGCAAAGCTTGACAAACTATCAGGGACAGGGTCACAGTTATAGTTTTAGTTATAGTTATGTAGTTGCATGTTGAAAAAACTCGTGTGAAGTGAAGAGGAACTGGAAAGACATAACACAGCATTTTCCTGCTCTGCACAAACAAAAAGCTTGCTAAGTCATTTGAATATGCTGGTAAGTTTCCATAACTCCTGTTTGGGAGAGGCGCAAGACAAGTGAATCCAACAAAAGGAAATGAATGGCAGTTCTTTTCAATACTGAGTCCCGCAAAGATAACTGATGAGTGACTTGGTACATTTCCATACACAGTTAATTCAAGATATGTTTATAGCCTATAGCCTATAGCATAGTATAAAGAGCTCCTCCCAGCATGGAATTTGCCATGTTTTCCACACGTCTTCCTCTATGTTTCACCTTCTTACATTATTTCTAGGTCAAAGCCCAAATGGGAGGAAATTGTGAAACATGTGCAAACATGAGCGCCTAAGACGGTTTATTTTTGTTTTAAATTATCTATCTAAATATTTTTTCAGTTCAGTTCAATGTATACATGCAGTAGCAAATGTACTCCCAACTGCATTATCTTGGTGTCTTAGTCTGACCTTGAGACACTTATCTTAAAAGTCCAGTCTTAGTCAATCACGCAATAATGACGTCTTATAAATGTACGGATTGACACACAATCTGCTGCAAGTAGCACCATCACCATTGCTATTAGAAAAGAGAAGCTGTAAGAAGGTGAACGCCAAGGGATTTTTAGGTGTTGTGTTGTCACCAATCTGTGGGTTTCTAAAGGAAATACAGAATTCAGGCTGGTTGATTTCATTCTGATAAAATGCTCACACATGTATTTTTCTAATTGTTATGATGCATTGTTTTGGTTTTATGTATTTCCCTAAGTTTCAAGGGGTAGTGTTTTCAATGGCAATGAGGTTTCATTTAGCTTTTGATATAATATCACCTCTGTGTCCCTTACTGACTGTTTCACTTGTTCTTATCACTGATACTGAACATTGCTGACGTGACCAGACAAGAGGCACCCACATGGCATTTAGATGTCTGTGTGAGTGTGTGAGAGGATGAGGTGTCTCCAAACAGAGGGAGGGGCAGTGTCTATACTCTGTATAACCCTAATGAGTGGGCCAGGACAAAGGCTGTCTGCTGTGAGGAGGGCTGGAGACCCCATGGAGACAATGGACACCAGCCGGCACTTGCATATGATCATGCTGGTCATCATGTACGGCCTGGCCTCACAAGCCTGACTCAGCATTGTCTTTGCTGTTATCTCTTTGACATTATATTGTTTTTCCTCTCTCTGAGCCCATCTACTTTGTTTGCTTTTCTCACACAGTTAAGATCAAACCTGTTTTGATGAACTACCTTCTGTATTTACTCACTGACACATCTGGTCTGTTTGCTGATGGCTTTTAAGAAAGAGAGAGGAAGGGCGGGGTGAGGCTGATAATATTCCCGTAACAGTTCCAGGGAAAAAAGTTAAGTGTTTTTATTCTGGAACTGAACTTGTGCCAGTGGGCAAAGACAGAAAGTGTTGTCTGTTCCCATCCCATCACAAGCTCCTTCAGGCAAATCCTCCCCCAGCTATAATTCCAGTGCAAAGGCCATTTTCTCAAATGAAATAGCTGAAATGATCAAAGTGCTTAGATGATTTGCTTGGTAATATTCAGCATTTTTCTTGTTGTCTTGTTGTAAACAAATTCTATGAAAAGAACACAGATTAGACCAACAATTCACTGACCAGGGTACTGTCTGGATAGCAACAGTCTGATACAATGAAATAGTGCATGACCTTGTGTTTTGTGGTCTGAACATTCACAGACATGAACATGTTCACCCACTACACGGACATCAGGAGGCCCCCTGGCGACTAAGATCCCGTCGCAGCTTCATGGCCTCGAGGGGAGGACACCAAAGACTCTCAAGATTGAGCTGTGGAAGGGGAGTGAACCAAACAACAACAGGGCACTCCCACCCCCCAGCAAGTCTCTGGCCCCAGGGGCCGACATGCTCAGAAGGCACTGGGCCACCCTGACCCGGTGAGGGCCAAGGTGGCCAGGACGGGCGACAACCTGGTACTATGGGGCAAGACCACCAGCGCAGCCGGCAGTTGTGGAGAGGACCCCCAAACTATACAGCACCTGCAGGCTTGGACCCACCTGCACAGACCCAGACCTTCAGGAGGCCAACGAAACAGATGAACATGTTCCTTGATTAACCTGAATGAAGCCACTGTTTTGAGTCATTTCCACACACTGTCTTGCAGGAGATAATCACTATTACACCAAATAAAGTTACACAGCTAACTTGGAGAGCAAGGCCGAACACCAAGCACACTGTTTTTAGATTTCAGATTTCTAGACCCACCAACCCTGACCCTCACCCCTTCATCCTTTCCCTCTGTCCTTCCCGCCATTCAACTCTTCCCTTCCTATTTAGTTTTGCTTGCCTCTTCCACATCTCATTGTAAATGTTATGTTTGTACAACTTTCCTTTCTTGCAAACTACATTGTGCAGTGCTATTTTATATCACACATCATGCACAGACTGGAGGAGCCATGGTTTGAACTGACAACCTCCTGTTCTGCCTCCACGGTTTCCTGCAGATAATCAGTTCATGTTGAACAAAACTGTGACAGAACCACAACTCTGATGCACCATTATCCTCAGTAATACACATGTTTAATCCCAGGTTTAAACAGTTTTTTGGAGCATTAGTGGAAATGCAAGACCCGGGTGAACCCACTTATTTTCTCTTTGTCTGTTTTATTTTTGGCAGCAGTTAAAATTTCTGCATCATTTCCAGTGCAATGCTTAGTTGACATTAATCTTCTGGTTGTTAGCAGAGCTGATAGTCATTAATTTAACTTTCTACACCTCGAAACGCTGCTCAGTATTATTTATTTCATCATACTTCATTATATTGTAATTTATTATCACTAAAGTGCTCTCTACTGAGTTTGAACGATGAGCTGAAATGTAAGATAGAAAATGGTAATGATTGTAACGTCATAATTGAGCTCCACTGGTTTGTTTTTGTGGTTTTCTTTCACCAAACACCATAGGGCAGAACAACCACTGATAAAGAGAATAGCGGTAATCACCTTTATTTCTTAAAATCTCAGGTATAACTGCTAATATGAATATACAAGAGGCTTGGGCCTCCACCAGATTTACATTGCTGTCTCCCAGACCAACCTACCACCTCAGCCTCTTCATTCTCTAGAGCTGTAAATGACGTCGCGCAATCCTGTCATGCAACACTTGACCGAAACAATGTCATGTTGGCAGGATGCTGCGCTGTTTGAATTCACAGACATGTATAACTAGCTCTGCAGTCAAATTAAGGTATCTATTTTCATTACTTACACATTAGGGTAAGACATTTCCATCAATAGACTAGTGCATAAATAAAATGTTAGGCAACAAAAGCAGGGTCATGCATTTAATCCACGTGGCTGCTGTATCTCTGTTGACTGAATCGTATGAATATTTTAAGGATTCATGTGATGTTTTGCTGTGGAATCAAATGACATTCTCTTCTATGGAAAATTATTCCAGCTGCTGACATCAGCTCATACTTTTCCTGACTATAATTATCTCACGTTACTGTCACATCACATGGAGGATGCACGTGGCCCACACTCTGCTGTGGCTTTGGGTTAATTGCTTCATGTACTTCAAGGCCGTCCACCAATCACTGTGTTGTTGAAGTAGAGGGCAGGCTGCTTTTGCTGGCTAACTACGTTAGCAAGAAAGGATTGGATGACCATGGAGCACAGCCAGGACTCAGATGTCGCTTTTATGCATCTCCCTGAGTCTCAGGTGGTCACCAGGGCATTGTCTGCTGAGTATGTGATCACCCAAGGGTGTCTGAGGAGCACATGTTGGCACTTGTAGTCACTGTTGCCACCCAGGTGCTCATGCATCAAACTATGACCAATACATGCTACTGCTAATGAGGCACAGGGCATGAAAGTGAAGGACTCAATGTGTTTCTATACACAACAAATGGTTTCACAGTTTTGATAAGATCAACTTTCATTTGTGTGTTCAGGGTGTGCTCACAGAAGCAACTGACAGAAAGGCTTTGCTCACAGGAGATACACCACGGGAATAACTCTGTGAGGGCGATAGATGACATGGTGAGTAAGAAATGGAATTTACTTTAGTAGCCACAAGGATATTAAAGCCACATGTTCCCTCCCAGATCACCCAAACAAAAACATTAGGCTATTTGACTTAGAACCTATATGCAAATGTAAAATGGCACCACCCACAACCACACACTTAAAAATGAATGAAGTCATGATAGGGTGTTTTTAAGGTTCACAAGGGAATGCTGGTGATAGCAGACTGTAAATGTTACATCTGTTCATCTATATATTTCATGAGTGTAATGCTGCGTCTGAGATGAGATGAACGATCCCAGCTGGCAGCCTCCAGGAGACTGAACCAAAAACCAGTGCGTTACCACCGTCAATATGTCAATACACACACACACACAAACTGGTTGCCATGACTTCAGAGGACATTGCATTGACTCAAACTCATACTGCTGGCCTAATCCTAGGCCTGACCATGGCCTAACTTTAAAACATGTCTTCACCTTAAAATGTAATCATTTATGTTACGGGTACTTGATTTTTGTCAAGTCCCCATAATGTCACTGTGTAAACAGATTTAGGTCCCCACAACATGTGGAATACCAGGTACACACACACACACACACACATTTCAACTGCCCTTAAAAGCACACACACAACACACTATGATTAAAGCACTATACTCTTCTCCCTATTAGAGAAGTACAAAGGTTTTATTTATTGGCAAAACATAGAAACAGCTTCACTGGGATAAAGTACAACATACCTACAGTATCTTGTTTATCTCACAATGGCTTGACATGAGGGTCAAAACTGGTAAATTATTGATTACAAATGCCAAAGTTAGCTAAATACTCAGCATATATATATACATACATGATGTGTGTGTGTGTGTGTCTCAGAGAGAGAGAGAGTATGTGTGCAATGGCAGCAGAAACCCTTTGTTTACAAAATAAAATGCTTATTGTGACAACACGTGATAACAATGAATGTTAAACCATGTTGCAGTGAGAGCCAACGTCACACCTGCAGGGGTCGGGTGGGGTGAAAGATGCGTAATTTCCTGACTTTTCATTTCTGAAACTCTTAAAAAAAAAAATTACACCATGAGAGAGAGAGAGAGAGAGAGAGAGAGAGAGAGAGAGAGAGAGGGAGGAACAAAACCTAAAGCAATTGCAAAGAAATGAAACTCTCTGATGCAGCACCTTTTTTTTTTCTTTAGCAGTATTTATTGGTTTGATGTTGCAGCAGAATATCTCTCACCTCACCTCACTAAATGTGTTAGAGAGCCTATGACCTCTGTAAGGCTGATTGGAGTCCTGATATAATAAATAAAAGGCTCATTCTGAGACAATGAAGAACAACAACACAACAACACAATCAGTATCAGCATTTATATCAGCATGAAAACTAAGAAAGATTTATATCATCTTGATAACGAGAGCACCCCCCCCGCCCCAGTCTTTCACAATAGCATGTTCTCCTTTTCATTTGATTCATGATTCAGCGCACAACATCTGTTATAATGAGATATAATGTAAAGAAAGAAATGATGAAATACAGAGTGGGTGGACAGGCTGGAATAAGATGGATTTTGAATTGTACAGACCATCCTAAATTACATAATATAATACCATGACAACCAATTAGAAATGCATTCAAATGTTGTTAGTTATCAGACAGACAAGGGAGGCAACGGACAGGAGCCTTTGTTTCAGTGGCTGTTGTTGGTCTTTGAAACAGGGGAAGCTCATTTCAGGCCCAGTTATTTATACATACAGCACATTCTGCAAACAAATAACTAGAACAAGGAAATGCGATAATTATGTAAAACTGAAATGCTATAATAGTGTTTGTATTTACGGTGTATATGTACAAATGAACAAGCACACAACAGTTGAAGCTGAGCTTAAAGCCCACATAGAACGGAAGCTCCAATTAACGCTGCGTTTGTGTGTGTATCTGCGTCATTACCTCGTTTATGAAACCCTAAAGTTTCAGAACAACAGTTCAGCCACTGCTGAGAAAATAGGGTTGTATTGTTTTCCTGGGCTCTGCGAAGCGGATCGGCACTTCCTTAATTTGATGTCGTCATCAGAAATCCTCACCACTCCTCTCACCACTGTAGCGCCTCCTGGTGCGGGCACTAGTCCGGGCACATCTGGTTGCGTACATTCAACCGCAGAAGAAGAACAACTACGCTCGTTGTAGCTGCTGAGATGCAGAGCATCCACCGTGCCAGAGGGGGAGCTGTGTATCTGAGAGCTGGCCTATCTATTACGTCATTTCCAGGTACCTGGCCAATCACAGGACAGTGGGAAAGCTCTCGTTGGCTGGCCAATCACAACACAGTCCACGTTCTGGGGGTATGGTTTTGGTCTGAAACAGCGCGGCTGACAAGAGCGTCAGTGAGGAGATATTTTGATCGGCTCGTTTGCAGCGATTAGGAGGATTTTAACCATGAAAACAAGTTAATATATGTAAGTAGACCTCCATAACTAACATATATGTGCGATACAAGCATTCTATGTCGCCTTTAATGCGGAGGCTGCTACGGGAAATCACGTAAGGAGATCCATCCTCATGGCGCTCTAGCGCATGTTTCGTATTGAAATGCAACACAGTACATATTTGACAACACCAGTGTCAGCTGGGATTGGCTCCACCAAGTGGGAGTTCCCAGCAAATGTAACATTTACCAAATGACACCATGATAAACGTAAACAATCCCAAACTGCTGTCAAACGTTGAATGTTCTGTACACGACATCTGTTCAGTCACACATTACTGTCCCTGATAAAGGTTTCACATGACACACACTGATATGCCAAAAGTCTGAAGGAGAGAGAGAGAAAAAAAGAGCCTGGTTAGATTAGAACAGGCCACAGTCACGGGGGGAATCTTTTAATAAAAACTTGGATAAAGTTGCATGATTTAAAAAAAAAATATAAAAAAAATATTCACACTAATTCAATCAGGCCAGCAGGCACACTGCATTATCTATAAATGTGCAAACATGCCAGGCCACGAGCACAAACTCTATTATTAACTTTGGCATTAAAGCACAAGTGAGGGTGTTGAAGTGTCGCGCTCCAACAAATGTCTGATGGACAGAGACAGATTTACAGGCCGGTAAATAAATCTTCATTTAGGAGGATTCAATTACTCATTGATATGAATAAGAAATACACAATGTCAGACTCAGTATTAGGTAATAAACATTACGTTGATGATAGTGATTATTTATTGATAATTGCTGATATTAATGATAAATTATTTTGGCATCTTTCTGGAATCCTCTGGAGATTATGGTGGGGCTTTGGAAATGTCAGCCTGTCATCCAGTCAAATGTAATATAATGTGATGCTAAAGTGTCAAGACAAACTGGTTTAGGCAGTTTTCCAAATAAATTGTTGAGAAACTCTCACAGTTAATTATTCCCCAGCAGATGTGTTTATGTTAGACATTCCACAAACACTGGGGGCATCTGTTCTTAAATTTAAGTTAAAGTCAATATTTAATTCTTTTGGACTTAAAGGGCAAATTTGATTAGCAGGTGATAACATCCGTCACCTCGGGCGATGGTTTAACAGAAAACAGTATTAACAAACTAAAAATGTACAACATGCTGTTGTGTTGCGGCAAATAAACACACACAACTGATCAATGTCGGAAAAAGTTATGGGTAATTAATATAGAAGTTGCCCTGGTTTTCTTGTTGAGATACAATAGTTATTCAGATATAAGACGAGGGAAGGTGTCATATGTTTGTCCTCTTCCAACAACAATAGCAGCTTTGTTGCTCTTTGCCCAGATCAGTGATGTCCTTTTGTCCTGTGACTTAAGGTCCAGAGTGTCCGTCGCTTCCTTCCTCCTCCACAGTCCAGGCCCTTATCTGCTTTAAAAGGCACGGGGAGATCAATTGCCACAGCGGCCAGACCTGATTTGGAGAACATTGAAATGCCTTTCTTCTCTATTTTCTCTGTCAGGAATTGAAATAACTTTGCCTCGACATTTACAGTGACAGTATTCTTCTTAATCAGTATTACTGACATGCACTGAGGAACTTTGAACTGTGGATTGGGAACTTTGAACTATGGAGGGCAACGTTGCATCTTTCAGCGTGCAGCCTGCCAGAAATCATGAGAAGAAGAAGGAGGAGAAGAAGAAGAAGAAGAAGAAGAAAGAGAAAGTAGTTGGGTGCGATGTTTGGTGGAGAACCTTCACCTGCAATAAAGTGCTATGAACTGTGATGAAATAGGATGAGACTGAGGAGATGAGAGGATGAAAAAGAACTTTGAACTATGACTAAGAAGCTGTGCACAGCCTGCTGGCAATAAGTAAAAGAAGAAGAGGTTTTTCTCACAGGGGTCAATGTTTAAATTTCAGGTTCGTAAACAAGGTTCAAACGATCGTAAAAAAAAAAAAGGAATTATTTTAAAAAAGTGGCAAATTGCTAGTAATTCATGAATAATCTATGGAGGGCTTCTTTTTTGTTCTCTAACTTGTGGGAAGGTACTGCTGCTGTGCCGTGAGATGTCATCTACGATACATTCATAAATAGTCATTTTTAGATTTCAGTTTTGTAAATGAGCTTTAAAGTAATTGTCTGATGGATACTTTAGATATAATCTGTGATCAAATGTTATTTGTATTAAAGAAATATATACATGAAAGTTATTGACTTTATCGAGTGTTAATCAGGGTTTTTGTGGACAGATTTTAATTTAGGCCACAGCTATCATGGTCCTGGGAGTTTTCCTCTCTGTGTTTTCCCCTGTGCTCACGGTCCACCACACCAAAGCCTCCAGCTTGCTTTTTGCCTCTAATCTTCCAGCCAGCCCAGCCTCTCCTCCAAGGGCCCAATCCATCAGTGCACCTATACCTGGGTGAGCTTCAATCTCTTTCCGTTCAAGATCATTAAATTCATAACTCGAACTGTGGTCTTCACAACAACAGCTTTCTTAAGTTTTGGAATGGCTCAGCTGGGCTAAGTGTGTCAGGACAACACTCCTCATCTATACATTATTAAACATTTGAAGCTTGGAGATAATAGACCTCACAGACTGAGTGAGCAGGTCGTTCAGTGTGTGCACCCGTTGTGAAAGACGGTGAGGGAAGTATTACCCAAGTTCCACATAATATGAAATAAAAACCTCTTCCCAGAGCGATTAAATTGTTAACCATTAGCTATGACTGTAGCAACTGTAGGTTGGATTTTCACAAAGGATTAAGATGTTTGGGCAAATCTACAGTTGTGATCTTACTTCTTTAATGCTGAGGCTAAATATGAAAGTGGGAGTGTTTGTTGCCTCACGCTGACCCACAGTGTCATGGGACGAATCAGATGACCCGGCGTGTGACTTCTGACTTTAGTGTTAAAATGCTGCAGGCTGTCGCCTCACTGTTGCACAGATCCCCTCTGCTGAAACCACAGAGTGTGATCGGGGCAGGTGCAGCCCTGAAAGAGAAATGAAGAAATGAATGAGAGGGAAGTCAAAGTTACGACAATCGTCAGTGGCTGCAGTTAGAAGTTAGCATATTAGCATACAGTAAAGTGAAATTTGCATTGTGGGTAATGTGGGTGGTGGCTTCACAGCATTGATTTTGACTGTCCATGGTGAGTCTGACAGCGTTATAGAAGCGTAATAATTAACTGGTGGAACTAAGATTAGTTCCACGCCACACAATGAGTCATTGATTATCTTGTGCTGATTTGAGGTTTGACACTTGGTTAACTTTCACCTGTGACAGGTATTTTAATTGACCTATAAGACACATAGTGGAAAACATGTTTACTCGGAGAAATTGCACATTTGCAATATTTGTGAAAAGGCCAGAAAATGTCCATTGAGTAAGTACTTTTGCCCATTTTTCCAGGATAACTTTCAATATCTGGCAGTTATTTACAATTTACCGCATGTTAAAATAGTGTATTAACAATTTAAAATGAAGAAAACTACACTGCAGTTGTACACTAACACCAGATTTTGCGTCTTAAATTTTAAATTTGAACAGTATAAAACATATTTAAAATAATGTGACCAAAGGTTCAGGTGTTTTTCCAACTCTTTCCTCTATGGTGACAAAGACGCTGTTTCGCCGGTTTCTTGCAACAGCGCGAGTGAAATTACCGTAATTACCACACGTTGGCTTTGACGTGCAACTTCTCAGCTTTCAGAAATGTTTCCTATAGCACAAACCGTCGCGTAATTACGGTAATGCATCGTTTTCGAGTTATGATGCAGTTATGTATGATTGTATTTTACACAGAAATACACAAGACCAACATTTCAGTCAGCTTTGCACACTAAACATCCACTTTAGTATTTGCATGGCAGCAAGTAAATGCATTCAGGCATGTAAACACACGCAAAACAACCTGCTGAAGTTCAAACTGAGTGTTTGATCAACGTATTTCTGTAACTTCAATCCCTAGGGTTTACAGAAAATGGTAAAAAAAAACACCCCAAAAACTATCCAGTGGCCAACATTTCTCAAATGCCTCGTTGGTGAAAGAGGTCAGAGGATAATTGCCAGACTGCTTCGAAAACCATTTGTTACAAAAGACCATCTCAGACCATATATAATATAATATAATATAATATAATATAATATAATAATATAAGACGTTAAGCCGGCAGACGACCACATTGGGTGCTGCACAAATGTGATTGTAGCGATGTAAATCATAATTAAAATAACATTTATCTATATTTGTGACAATGTTTGTCATGGCAGAACGGGGCAAAGACACAGTTTTGAACGATTTACAACAGACGGTAATGATATTGATGAGGAGCAGGAGGTCGAGAGTCTCTTGCTTTGAGGATTCACTCGTGCCTGGCTGTCACTGTTTGATGTTCTGCTTTTAAAGAAAGTAACCAGACCGGCAAAGGAGCATGAGAAGCGGGAGCCTGCATGGCTGAGCAGGGCTGTTTTTTGTTTGCACAGGTAAATGATCCAGTGAGCACAGGTTAGGATCTAGCAGACACACACAGCGTAACACGAAAACTAGTGTAAACAGAGGTTTGGGGCAAAGTGCATTGGTCCTCAATGCAGCAGCGTCACAGTTGGAGGGATGTTGATCATTTGATGAGGCTCAGGTGTGCAACACTGGTGGATGGAAATGAAGGCAGGCGGAAAAACCAGGGAGCGTTCATATTCCTCACAAAAGACTAGTTCGATTTTCTCAAGCTGCAAAAACTGAGGATGTAGATTTAATAGTTGGAATATACTGTATGAAGGTCCTATTTCTCGCCTTGTGCATTTATGTGAAATGTCTTGCTCTGCATCTGGTGTGTTGATGTACATTGGATTAGGAATATTGGAAAAATAAACACCCTAATAACATTTTTTACACATATACACGGTAGTATGTACATAGCCAGTGGCGTATACTGTTTAATATTTCAGAATATCTCCCTCATGTTTTGACAACTTTACACTTTACTTGTGACAAATTCCCTTTTGAGCTCCACTAATGTGCAGTGACTCATGCTCTCAGACTGCGGTTAATCCATTATGTGGGAGACACATTTAACTATGAACGTGACACTGTTAAGGGTGCCTGTTCTCACGTTACAAAGATAGACAAATAAAGACAGAGATAAAAACAGCCAGTGCCTCAATGGAAAATATTACATCGAGAAAAACGTCCCGACAAAACACAACATATGAAATACAAGCACATCAGAGACAGTAAAGTAAAAATACACAATGTTTTTGTAAATTTGCTTTGTGGCAGATACATGTCCTTGAGCTAACTCTCTCTGTCTCTGTCTCTGTCTCTCTCTGTCAAGCATGTCTGGACCAATTTAGGGACCTCAAATGTCACCATTTAAAAAGAACAGTGTGTGTGTTCATCAGGTCAGAGCTTTTCATGTTTTGTTGATGGGTAGGGAAGAGGAAACAGTTTCCATAGTTACTTAGTTATTCCTCAAGGGTTGAGTGATGGTCACTGTGTCAGTGTTAGGTGACAAATTGCTGCCTCTTTACTGTGCAGACAGACTGCACTTTGTCTCCAGGTTATGATAACAGTCATCAAACAAACAAACAAACAAAAACATGTTACAAAGGCCTGTCAGTTGTTATCTTGTAAAAAAATAAAGCCTATACACAATTTCCCCATCTGTTTGTCCTCCAGACAACTGCTCCAGGGCCCCAATTCCCCTTTGTTACGTCTGTCAATTGCAGTTAATTCAATTTATAATTTTAAAATGTATTGATTGCAGCTCAAAGTGATTCACAATAAAAGGAAACAACAACAATAAAATACACATGGTGGAATGAAATGGAAGAGTCTAAAGTCAAATTGTAAAAACCCTGTTTTATAAAACAGTAAAATACAACACAAGGTGAAATAAAATAGGAAAAAGGCTAGAGTCAAGAGGTTAAAACCCTGTTTTAACTTTGAAATAAAGTAAAAATGCAAATAAAACACAGCACAGGGTGGAATAAAAAGGAACTAGTAGAGTTAAAAGATAAGTTTTAAGTCTTCTTTTAAAAATAGTGAGCTGGCTTGGCTTTATTAAACCAAACCCAAAACCTATCAAAGATTCTTTTTACATTTATTTATTTATTAAGTCAATATTCAGTCATAATTACTGTCCTGTTTGTTGTTTACCTGTGCAGGATCTAACTTACTTTCATAAACACACACTCGAGTGAGTCACAGGAAGTGATGATTGCATATACCATGTGTAATTTTATATCACTGATAAGGGCGTCTCAGTATGGCCTCTGTTCACAGAGTTGTATTAAATTACTGCTAAAGTGCACTGAAACGTTTCCCACTGCTGCTGCTCCTTCACATTAAGAGCGTTAGAGTGGATAAAAAACAAACAAAAAAAACCCAGTGTGGCTTTCCTTGTCACGCTACCACAAAAAAGCCAAAGACACTTGTAATTATATACTCCGCAAATATCTCTATGAAAAACAACTCTAATTACACCCCCCCTTTTTTTTTTTTTTTTTTTTAAACATGAATTATGCAAAATTGTGAAATCAAATACTGGTCATTGTTTGACAACGGCTGTTTCATTCAGAGGGTTTATTGTGTCGACAGACATTGATCTGTGAATAGAAGAATCACTCCCACTGCCTAAGACCTTTGAAGTAGTTCCACTTTTATCATATTGTAAATGACAACCTTTGCCGCCAGTGGGTTTCCTCCTCATGGAGGAAATTCCTCAGACACCACCTACTGTGACCGCCACTCTCAACGCCACTGTTTGTATCTGCGGTCTCTCTTCTGTCCTGAAAGTGCTGCAATTATCCCTGCTGGGCCCTCCAGCGTGGTTATCACATATGTTTTTTTGGATTTTGGCAGCTCAGAGCTAGATGACTACGTATAGCTCTAAGGTCATGTGAGCTCACAGGATATGTACTTTGCACTATTAGAGAACCAAATACACACACCGTTTTAATTGTTTATCTTTACTCTGCTGTCATGCCATTGTGCTGACAAGATAATGAATATAGGATAAAATGTCAGAAGCTATACGTTTAATTGTGACAGCGCCAGACGTCCACTCATTCATTGTCTACCGCATTATTCTCAACATGTGGGTCGCGGGTCACCTGAGCCAATCCCAGCTGACACAGGGTGAAAGGTACACCCTGGACACGTCGCAGACAAGAACAACCATTCACTCACACATTCACACCTACGGACACTTTAGAGCAGGGGTGTCAAACTCAAATGGCCTGGGGGAAAAAACAACTATTTATAGCCAGTGGATATATAATCAATATAAGATATTCATTTTGATATTAGACAGAATTGCAAAGTAAAAGTGATGTTTTGATATAAATAATTCACAATAAAAAACATATTTATGATGCACAAAAACGGAGAATTAAATTGAAAATTTAGCAAATAATGATGAGGATAATTGTGATTAAAACAGCTTAAATATATATAATTTTAGGTTGAGTGTAAAATATTTAATAAAGCAATGATTACAACCAAATGTCTTATTACTATTATAAAAATATTGCCGGCAAATACATTAAGTCTTATATTCTGTCTCTATTCCATCACCTTGCACAGTGGTGGGTGGGCCAGTTTGACACATGTGCTTAAGAGTGTTCAATTAACACTTTAATTAACAAAAATCCAGGCCCTTGTTTTTGCCGCAACTGTGCTTTTTTTTTTTTAAACTTTGTTTCACTGTAGCCAGAATGCATAGAACCAGACCTGAAACTATTGCACACTTACTGAAACCGCCATCAGACCCAGACAGATGCAAGCCCTTCACGTTTGGAAACGTACCCATGTTTTATAGTGGACAAATGTTGATGTAGTAAAGCAGATACCCTCACATGAAGAGCAACAGGAACAACTATGCGGCAGAGGAATGTGTGATCGCCCTACAGGAATGTGTTTTACAGATATTTATACGAAAACAGCGTCATCACCCCTTTCCTCATGCCCTCCAGGTGACCTCTCGCAACAATATCTGCCTGATACTGAATCAGAAACATGAAACTGACACAAGCGTGATGTGAGGGTGATGGTGGAGAAAGTTGCTGAATGCTCTTCAGGAAAATGATGACTCAGTGCAGCATATATGAAGTTAGAAAGTGACTGGGCTGATGATGTGTGTGGTAAAAGCTGAGCAAGTGTTGTCTGGCGTTCACTGAATTCCATCTACTGTTGTGTAATGCAGCATAAGGCCCGGGTCATGTTCTCTGCATTCCACATGTGAGCAGAAGTCCAATAAGGTCGTCGTTATGTCATTTCTGTCCATTTCCACTCTGCTCTGCACCGACCTTACGCCTGTGCACGCTCCCTGTTACACTTTCCACTCCAGTTGGTGTCATGCTCTTGTTGTGGTGAGAAGACACAGCAAAGAACACGGTAACTATGGAAACTTCCTTGAAGTAATGCGATGGGGTCTGCCAGTACCCACAAATGTGCAAATCAGCACAAACTCCTGGTGAGAAATTGCCACTACTGGAATGGAATGTGCGATGGGTCGGGTCTGCGTGGAACGCTAGACTAACGTGGAACCGCAGGCATGTATAGACATGCTAAATGCAAAGTGGCTGAACACAGAAAATATGACCTTGCCCCTAGAGAAACAAAGAAATAAATGTTACCAAAATGTGATAAATGGGATAAAATGAAGACCTGGGCCTACAGACCCCATTTATATCATTATGTGCTTTATACAGTTAGCTTATGGCTACAATCTGGAACAATTGCACATGAATGTTCATTGTATTTACCTTTTTAAAATAAATAAATATAATTGAACTACATTTTAATTTGATATATGACATACTCTTGTATACCTATGAAGACCGATTCGATTTTCCATATAACCTGAGCCCACACTGCATGTCTTAAGCTGGGAACTGGTTTTGAACTGCAGTTGAATTGGGATGCAAACTGAGAACCTTCCTGTTTTGAGGCACACGTGCAGATCACTACCTGACAATTTCAGCCACTGAGCTCTTTCCAAGATATTCACACGCGGCCAAAAGATAGTGATGTGACTTTGAGAGCAAATATTTACAGCACTGGTCTGGTGGCTCCTACAGAGGGTAGTGTAAATTCCATGGCATCAGAAATACTAGAACTGGAGAATATTATTCCAGGGAACGACAGGAATGACAATACAAATGCTGTTCATCCATTCACCAGCTGAGTATTTTCTCCCCTTCTCCCCAAAGTGTTCCCATCAAAGCCAGCATATCTAATCTGCACGGTCATGGTCAGTGTGGATGATAAGCAGAAAAAGGAAATGGCCCCCACTTAAAACTACATGGACAGATCTTTTTCAAATGTAACGTTTCAATTCCATTGGAATTTATCTTTGTCCCTTGAATGAGAGTTGATAGTGTAAATGCATTTTAAACACAACTAAACAGTAGACAGCATGGCTCCACTCACCCACAGATGGTTAGTGAAGGCAGGATGACCCATGCCAGGCCCAGTTGATACTGCACTGTAACAGATAAATAAATGTCCACCGCAACTCGGCCCAGACTTTGTGGCTCTGCCAGCGACACGTAGTGAGGAGCCAGGCAGTCTAATCAGAGAAGGAACAGAATGGTCAGGTTGTGTTTTAGAGATTAGAGGAAGAGATGAGAGGAGCAGCGAGACTGAACCACAGAGCACACCACTGCTGGAACAACATCAAGGTCTTTTTGTCAAGAGTAAAACAACACACACACAGAGCTGCAGGCACAAACTATTTCAAACGATGCAACTTGCTATGATGAGAAACTTCCTCCACTCGCAAGTTTATTATCAACATGGTTGTGGGTATATCTGAGCAGTGAGTGTGTAATGCAGGGACATCATCATGCTCACAGTATCAGATCTCCAGGACGTCCTGCACCATCATCATGTTTCTGACATTGTAGATGACAGAACCATGATAAGGTTTGAGGATGTGAAGTGTGTCATAATGAGTTTGAGTATTTATACTGTATATAGTGATTTGGAAAAAGGCATAGCCACAGACATGACATAGGGCAGAAAAAAAGCATAAAAGTAAAGAGAGCACAAGCCTCGGCAAAGGACTCTCAGTTTCCCACGGTGTCAATACACTTGGATTTTGACCAAACATGTAAACCTGTATGTGGTTCCATGACGTGACTCTTCCAGAGCACAGAGAGAGTTGTATGGAGATGATAGACTTAAACACGACTGAGTGAACTCATATGATATTGGTTTGAATGAAACAGACAAGTTAAACACGACAATTTGAATGCTCTCCTTGTGTGTCTGCGTGGATTCTCATTCTCCATCCATCCATCATCTACCGCTTTAACCTCCACCAGAGGGTCGCAGGCGGTGCTGTGCCAATCTCAGCTACATAGGGCGATAGGCGGGGTACACCCTGGACAGTTCGCCAGTTCATCGCAGGGCCACACACACACACATAGAGACAAACAACCATTCACTCTCACACTCACACCTATGTCAATTTAGGGTGTCCAATTTACCTAATCCCCATATTGCATGTTTTTCAACTGTGGGAGGAAGCTGGATAACACCCACGCACACGTGGGGAGAACATGCAAACTCCATGCAGAAAGGCCCTTGTTCCAACCGGGGCTCGAACATGGGTCTTCTTGCTGCAAGGCGAGATTGCTAACCACTACACCAACCGTGCAGCCAGGTTTCTCATTCTCATTATCATTCAATATATCGCTAAAAGAAGCACATTTTGGCTTTCGCTGCTCTACTTTAGCCACCCCTCCTCTCACTCACACAGCACTGTGAGTGAGACAAGGCGCCGCCAAGCTGACGGCAGACAACGAACGCAGTGCCCCCAACCAGGTCTCTCCACACCCAAACCAGCAGGCTCAGAGGAAGCTTTTTTCCTGCAGCTGTCACCCTACTGAACCCTAGCTCTGCATCTGAACTTTTGCTGTGCAATAGTCACAATGAGCACTCAAACACACCAAACCAACAATTAAAAACACACACAAAAACAGATTTTGCACTGGCACTGCACTAGTAAGATTAAATACTGTATTTACTGAGGAATATTTCACGTTTCCATTTTTCTGTGTCAAACTGTCCATTGGTTTTAATAATTTGACGTACAATAAGTAAAATAGAGTGTATCTCTGTATATACATATACAACTTTATGGGTTATACAGTACCTGTCGCTATGATGTAAAGATGTTTTATGACACCACATCTGTGGCCAAACAGGAACTGTGCAAAAGCACAAACGTCTTCTGTTGTCTCTGCAAGCATTTGCAGAGACAGAAAGCACAGAAGGAAACAAAGGAAGAAGTTATTATCATCCCTGACCGCTGGATAATTTCATACTAATAATAACAACTGTGACTTTCACATGGTCTTATTTTGAGTTTAGGGGGGAAACAGTCCTACAGGGTCCAGGGTTAAACACAGTTGAGAATTTTTGTTACACTGTGAGGGCATTTCGTGGATTGAGGTGAATCCGAGATATGTAAACAAATGCTGCACAGAGCAAACATTCTCATGAAACATGGGGAGAGGGAGAAAGCGTGGACACAAATGCTCCTGCATAATACATTTCTCTCTGACCCGCCCGACTTGTTTGGAAAATCTACTGCAATGCCTGTAAAAGGGAAGAGGAATCACTTTCTTCCCTCACTGTAAAAGCCAACTACAGTCATATCAACCAGAGTGACAGAGAAGCCTTTGTCTCACACTATGAGAGCTGTTTGAGCCAAGAGTCAGGACTGCAGCAGAACATATTTACATTTCTCTTCATCATTTTGCTTCACATCAGGAATAAGGTCAGTCAAGTATGAAAAGCAGAAGCAGATATCCAGTGAGCTCTTCCTGTACCTGTCTCTGACTCTGCTCCACTAGAGCTCATAATATCTGACATTTTCTTCACATGAACGAGCAGATTTTTTTTTCCTTTAACCTGGCAAGATTGTGCTGTAGGCTTCTTGGAAGGATGCACATCATACTGTAAAATACAAAGGATCGCTGTGGGCTAAGGGGACACAAAACTAATGTTGTGTTTTAATGTGCCTGAATAACACAACATTAGCAATAACTTGCATCAGAGCAGTGGTTCCCAAACTTTTTCTGTTGGGCCCCCCTTTGGAGGAAGAAATTTCCCGGGGGCCCCGCGGCATTTTTGCTTTAGCGATACAAATAACCTCAATATTGCTTTGTGAGAAATCAATTTTCAAAAAAAAATATGAAATGTGCAATTATAACTAGAATAGCGTCATACTTTACAAATATCAATCATTTGCTGTGCAAAAAAAGAACTTGCGCCCCCCCTGGAGAGTCTCCACGCCCGCCCAGGGGGGCCCGCCCCCCAGTTTCAAAAAGGCTGCACCAGAGCATGTTGAATATTTTGTACTTGGTGCCCGACTGGGGAGGTGATAACTAGAAAATAATAAAACAAACTTTTGGTATTCAGACACCAGCACTTTAGATGTGTGGATATTTTATATTTTCACATTTGTAGAACTTGAGTGTTTGTGGCGAATCTGGTGAGAAGGAAGTTGCCTGCATTTTTAAGTTGCTATAGTTTAAACATATCTATCTGTCTATCTGTCTATCTATCTATCTATCTATCTATCTATCTATCTATCTATCTATCTATCTGCGTGTGAGAATTAGCAATATCTAAGGTTGAGACTGCAGATTGTAGCAGAGCAGAGCACTACTCGGCCCGCCCCTCCCTTTCCTGCACCGGTTAAATATAGTGGCCTTCACATACCAGAGAGGATGTTATTCTTCTTCATTTGTGTCGTAAGCCTCCGCCGGGCTGCTATAGAAACACATCAGCTCAAGAATAGCAATAAAAAGCAAGGTGAAGTGATTACACTTAAACAAACATTCTTTTCTTACTAAATGTTATACACTGGACCTTTATTAGAATATAATAATGAAACAATGAGTATCGCAAACAGGATCTCACGAGTTGCATTACAACAACCAGATTTTTTGTACTCACTCATTTTTTTGTGTTACTTCTCTATTTAAACACAGTGTTTCCTCACAAGTGTGCGTGTGTGTGTGTGAATGAGCTGTCTCTGTCTCTTCCCGTCAGGCGTCTGAGGTTTTTTATCACCCATTTTATCAGAGCTCTGACAGTCCAAAAGGCCTTCATCAGTTTCAGGAGAAAGATACAGTGAAAAAGCCTGTAGTGCACGTACTTAAAGCTGGGAATAAACCCACTTGAAGTAGGTGGAACAAGTGGTTTCATGCCACCTACTAGATCTACTAGATCGTTGGTGTGAAAGACGTAAATGTCGTTTCTACACAAGCCTGGAACGGTTTAAACTTCACAGATGGTGAAATCGGACATCAAGCTGCGTTAGAACACACGTAATATAGGTTAGCGAAAAACCTGCAACCCACAAACAGGAAGGTGCAGCCTCCCTGTAACTCACACGCTTACATTTCCAATCTCCAGCAGAAGAGAAGTCACACTGCAGCTTCATATCATGTTGCTTTAGATCTGTGGCTTCATAGTAACTCACTCTGGAAGGGTTTCATTAAATGAATAAAAAGTGAACAAACTACAACGCACTTTCACAATTTCATTGACTCACGGCACAGCACTTTCCAGTTGGTGGCGTGCTCAGTTTTTGGGCAGAAGACACAACGGAGATGAAGATGGAAACTTGCTTGAGGGGATGAGGAAGTCCAACAGTAACCACATATGCACAAGTCAGCAAAGAATATGAGGAAGCACAAATGAGGGTTGATTTCCTGGTGAGAAATTGCAGCAACTGGAATGGAGCATGAAACGGAGTATGGCGTTTAGTATGAATATACCTATATGGACTTATGTGTGTATGTCGTTAGTATGACCCAGCCCTGACAGTGGCACCAGTCAGTGTATGGGATATACTTTATAAGGCACTAAGTGAACAGTTCATTTGTTGAAGATATCTCAGAACATTTATAAAACTGCAGGTTACTGAGCTTACAGGGATGATTCATCAGTGGGATTTTCTGAACAAGTGCAATTGCATGGAGGCCCTAAGTTGCAACTTAGAGGTTTAGAGCCTCAGTTCATAACTTTTTAAATATGAACAAATATCTGTTTGTTCATTCAAACGATAATCAAATTAGTTCACACAACACTGAACAAGCCCACTCCCTCCATGTGACTCACTCTGTGTTTCTCAGCATAGCAGTGTTTTGTTGCCCAATGACATTCCTGCGCTGCACACAGACAGTGATAGCACTCCTGCTGGAGGAAATGGGGAAGCACACCAGCTACAATCAGCTGACAAAGTGAAAGTCTCTGGCTGGGAATGCCATGAAATGCCCGCAAATGTTTCAGAAGTGGATTCTAATGCTACAAAGAAACCTGGATGCACAATTGCATTTGAATCACCAGCACAATTTTGGCTACACACAGATACATGGAAGTGATTGTGCTCCGTCAGTAAAACTCAAAGCAAGACAAACTCTCGCTCGACTTTGTGTCTTCAGTTTGGGTGAGACAGATATACAACACATAACAAAACAAATGTGTTCGCTGTCTCTCTCTGTCGCATCACAGGTAGTGGGGACAATAAGGCATTAAAGTGAAGTGAGATGAATTAAGACCAAAGCTGTGTATCTGATACCTTTAAGTCGTAAAGTCAGAGCGGTCTGAAGCCGCTGCAGAAGCAAAATCACGAGCCTCATTAAGCATAAAGAGACGTTGAGAAAAACAATCAAACAAACAAATAAACACTCCATTGCTGAGTAGAGTTGAATGCAGACAATAAATGGTGTGGCATGTTGTGTACATATACAGTACACAACATGTACAGCACCTTGGGAATTACACATAATTCCTCAAGAGGGCGATAGAGGTTCTGTACTGGAGCTCAAACCAGATTGATTCTCCAAGGATGTGTTTGTTTAATGCTTCATACGTTACCATTCTGAAATCTAACAACCAGGCTGTGGCATGGGGTCTCATAGAGTTTTTGTTCTGGACTTATTTAATCAGCTGTCTTGTTTGTAAATACTAAATAAATTGCCTCCTCTGTTGCTACGCCCCTGGATGTCCTGCCACAACACAGTCTCTGGAGTCCATACCTCCACTGGTAAGAGCTGTTTTTGTGGGAAATGAAGAGGTGGTCGTAATGTTATGTCTGATCACTGTGGATCCCTCAATATGAGGCACATTTTGAACCGGTAAACTTGACATACACCCTGATGTTCATTCACGTAACAGTAGAAAGCAGTGCTGAAGCTGGGAAAATGATGTTTTAAATATAGTAACAAATACAAGAAAAATCTAAATCCTACTGTTAGTGAAAAAGGGAAGTGAAACTTTAGTCAATCATTACTCAGTCGACTGTTGCAACTGGAAATTCTCACCGCTATTATTATCACTTTCTTATGTGAAACCACAAGTTTTGTTTCAACAGGGTTTAGTGTTTGTTCTACTGGAACGGTTAAAGTGCATTGTGGGAGATATTGGAAAAAGCCGTTGAAACAGAGATGAATCAGACATGTTCAATACTTTGTCCTGAGAAGAATTCATGGAATGCATTTAGCACTACAGATAAGAACATTGATGCACCGATGTACTTTTTAATCCCACCTTTAACACCGTCTGTGTTCCTCCGACCTTTCCCCATAAACATGTAGAGAAGAACTGGAAGTATTTCCACCTTGTCATGGACACATTTACGGTGGAAACGGAATAACAGTCTGAACATACAGTAAGACAGCAGCTCCTCCCCTGTACTGTGTGGAGGTGAAGGTCAGATGCATCATGTATACTCATGTACAGTAAATGACTCTCTGAAAACACTTTAGCACATGGCTCACATGAACTGCCTGCAGCTACAGAATCTCAACGCAGACACTAAAGTGCAGGAGCAAGTTTAACATCTGTCACACAGACTGCACCCTCACCAGAGCCTGTGGCAGAGCTGCCGGAAATGGGAACATGAGAAAATTGTCCGTCAGACACACACGCACACACACACATACATGATATTTATGTGTTTGAAAAAAGCTATAGCACAGATTCAAGCTTTAGAAGTATATGTAATCTGATCTGATGAAAACAAACAAAAGCAGACTGACAGGGTTTGTTTTCCACATAGAAAGATAACAAAGGGGATGAAAACATAGGGCGAGAGGCGCCAGTCTTGTATAAAGTATAAAGGTAAAAGGTAAAAAGGGATACTTGAGTTACCAAAAAAATTAATTTGGTAGAAGCTGAAGTCACTTTTTATAATATTACTTCAGAAAAAGTCTTTTAGAATGTGACATTTACTTTACTTACTAATTTTCTGATGTAAAATGTACTAAAGTTGTAGAAGTATTTTAAAAAGTGAGGCGTTAGGATTGAGCCATGGTGGCTCAGCGGGAGGGCGTGTCGTCTTTCAACTGGGAGGTGGTGGGTTCAATTCTATATGTGTCCTTGAGCAAGACACTTAACCCCATGTTGAAGCATGTGAATGGCCAAACTATAATGTAAAGCAGCTGATCAAGACTAGAAAAGCATATAAATACAGACAGCTCTTCTTCTGCTTTTATTTGGTAGTAACAAAGATAGTTAGAGGACATGTAGTGGAGTAAAAGTCGCTAGAACTATAAATAAAAAGTACAGCTACATAAATTTTGTACTTAGGTACAGTCAAAGTATTTGTACTTTGTTACATTACAACACTGAAAAGTGCAGTACACCGTGGACAGGTTACCAGTCCATCACACGGACACATTACATATCCATTGATTAACAAAACAAAAACAAAAACAGGTCATAAAGTGAAAGATCAGCAGAAGAGGAAGCCTCTCCACACATCCACGACTACATGTCTCCGTCTTTCTCCAATCACGTCCAATCAGGTGTCATCACATGTGAGGTGTTTGAGGTCTGAGGTAAGGTGAGGGGGGATTTCCTCACACACATACACACTTCTCTGTAAAAAGGGATGTGGCTAAAAAAGCACTGCCGTTAAATTTGTGTATGGAAACATGATGCATGAAGGACCCCAGGGAGGGGAGGGGGGAGAGAGAGAGAGAGAGAGAGAGAGAGAGAGAGAGAGAGAGAGAGAGAGAGATACAATACAACATAATACAATGACAGTAACAATGTCAAAAATAATATGAATAAGACAAAAGAACCACGTCTACAATGGCTACATGAGTTTGAAGTAACGTGTGGCAGAATGTGTTTGAGTGTGATCTGAGTGTGTGTGTGTGTGATCAGCTCTGTGTTTTTTATGTTTCTGTGGAGTCTAAAATACACAGGTTATACATTTATTTATTTTTTAATTTCCCACAATTTAAACATTTTAAAAAATGTAATTTGAAATTTAAAAAAATGGAACTTTCCCTGTTCCATTCATGGCTGGATTAGCTGGACAGCAGAGCACACGTTCTTGTACATATGTTTCGTCGACTATATCGGTTGATTCCTTTGAATGGATTCTGAATATATCAGTCTTCTTTCATCCACTTCAGTTATGACTATGATGTCATTTCCTGTCTTTACACTGTGTCACTTACGGATTTGTCAGCCTGATGAAGGTCTGTAGTTGTTTAGGTTTTAAATGTTTGCCATGCATTAGCCACACTAGAAAAGTCTCGTTAACTTTCACACAAGTGAGCCTTTTATTCTCCCGACTTTTTTCTGTGTAAAAATTCATCTCACTTCACTTTAATGCCTTTGAGTTTTTCCACTTATGATCAATTAGCAGCACTCTCTTTTCTTTCTGCCTTCGTGTCTAAATCCTTTTTCCTTTTCTTTGCTAATTTGAACTGAGAAAATACAAAAAAGAAAAAAGGTGCCCTGATGTTCCCTTCAATTTTCACTTTTATGATAAGATCTCAGACTTTATCTTGAATCCAAAGGCCCTCAAACTCAGTACGCAAGTGCCACTGACTGAGAAACCTCGGGCACCAGTAATGCATCACACCATATCAATCTTCCCTGTAGACATCGGGGGGCTTAATAAACACCACTTGTTGCACAAAAAGCAGAACAGAACCATGGCTTTGTGCAGCCACATGCTGCTCTGTGTTGCACGCGACGGCCAAGCTTGTGATAACTGTTTACTCTGCCCCTCTCTGGCCGAACACTGCCACCATTCATCCCACACCAACGCACTGTGGAGCCCAGTGGAAAACTGGACACTTTCACACACACACACACAGCAAATGTACACAAATGTCCCATTTATTGTCCACAAAAGGAAGATCGTAAAACAAATATCTATTACCTATAAAGCCCTGGTAACCTGTCAAAGGTGCTTTCCCATTTGCCCAGTGCATGCTGAGATATACACCATCTGTGCAGTGACCTTTCACAGCTGTAATTCAGCTCACTGTTTTAGACCCCCCCCTCCCAAACACACACAAACGCTAATTTTGCATTCTTTGTGTGGACACTCAAAGACATAATGCATTCCCTAGCCCAGGGGTCTCAAACTGGCGCCCCGGGGGCCACATGTGGCCCTCCAATCGATTTCATGTGGCCCTCCAAACAATATCAAGTTGTAACAAGTCATTTATATATGTTTTTATTTTTAAATGAACAGATTAATTTTGCATCATAAATATGTTTTTTTTTATTGTTGCATATTAAAACAAGCACTTATATTTTTGAAATGATCCAATCCAATCCAACTTTATTTGTAAAGCACAAAACAAACACAGTGGACCAAAGTGCTGTACAGAATAATGGATAAAAGACAGAAAAGCTCACACGAGGCAAGAGTACATATAAAGGAATTAATACGGCATATTGATATGTAATTTTGAGCTCATAACGTCCACCGCAACTGTTGCTTTTCATAAGCCCAACAAAAAAGTTGGGCTTTTTTTTATTGACTGGACCCCGACAGACCAGACGAGACTGTCAGTGGCCCACAGGTCATTTGAGTTTGAGACCCCTGCCCTGGCCCCTTACACTCACTCTAACCTAAGAAGGGGAAAAAGAAAAATCACAGTAAAACCACCTTTACTGCTACATTAAAACATTAAAATGTATGTTTGAATTATAATTGGTCAAGGTGATGTTGTTCATGTGAAACATGCTCAGATTTAACGTTTGACATAAGTATTAAACCATGATGCCTGGGAGTAGAACTAGGAATAAAATATACAATAGCACCATCTTGTGGACAGATGTCCAGGTGTGAGCTGAGGACTGGACATCTTTTCATTCAAAGTGAAGAATGTAAATGCATAAGTGTCAGATTCATGTATAATGATTATTATAATAATGGTAATTATCTTTGTTAGTGTTCTTCAACATTTTATACCCTATGTCTGAACTCATCTTAAGTACAAATCTAAGGATTTTCCAGTACAAAAATGATGTAATTAATAGATTAAAATGAGAATTTTTACTAATTGACTGCCGGAAATTAGACATAAATTAAATTTATGAAAAGTGTAATATCATCTTGGTTGTTTAAAAGCCAAAATATTAATAATAAAATTATGCCAATCAAATTTTGTATAGAATAATATTCTATCGTGGATACATGATATGATTTCAAATCAATATAAATTACGAAACTTAATCCTTTCGCGTTTACCATTAAGTGTTGATCTAATGTGAACTATAAACCTGAGAGGTCACAAAGTTATTGAATTGATAAGAACGAAACACTATACATCACTATATATTTTGTATAAAAGTCAGGACAGCGTAAACAACTCTCCAAGAGAGATATTGTCTGATGTAGACGGATGGGAGAAGGAATCGGAGAAGACAGAGGACAGATGGGGAGAGGCGTGGCAGCACGAGGTGAAAACTCGGCTGAGAAACCCGAGTAAACAGATTAAAATAGTTGGCTCTGGGAACATTCAATCTCTCCAATCCCCAAAATCTCACAGTTGAACTGAGGCCAGGTTTCATTTCACCTGACCTCAGCCTGCAGGAGCAGAGTTGCTCCATGTCTACCACCGCAGCACAGAGGTCAGCAGTGTTAGTGCTGGACGCTCAGAGGAAATCCTGTCAATATTTTAAGAGGGAGGTGTTGAACTGTGTCAGGAAAGAGAGGTTATCAGCACACTGACATCTCCAAGTTTCTACTCATTTCTTTATACTACTCTTATGCCCTTTGTCCACTGCAGACATGAGACATTGAGACATGTTTTTGCACACAATCTTTGACAAACCATTCAAAATATTAGGTTTTTTTTTTTGCATAAACCTCACTAATATGTGAATTGCTTTAGTATGGAGTTTATCTAAAACAAATATTTAATATAATGTGGTTAAATAATTCTGTGTAAACTCATTCATTATGTGAATTTTCTTTTGCAAACTGCAGCAGGTGCAGGAATACCTGGATCAGAAAGTTAATCTGTAAATTAGATTGGCTCCTTTTGAATCTTGTCTTCAAGTGAAAATCCACTCAACCATATGGACCACACCACTGACAGCTGTAAAGTTTCAACTCGTGGTGATGATAAGAGGATAAGATTCACCCCCTCCCTCCCCCCTTGTGCGTTTAAGTGTATCTTATTCCAGACTTGCTTTGCAGGTCAGTGTGCAGACTGAGGTGTCAGAAGACCGCAGCGCTGCTCTACTTCCACCTGTTTGTTTAGTTTTTTGTTTGTTTGTTGGTTAATAAGTAAAAGGAGGTGTCAACAATGTACGGATCACCGTCTCTGGAAAACAAGAACTTCATTTCTGTGTGCCAAGAAGAAAGAGACCACTACTTTATCAGAGATGAGGACTGCTCCAGTGAGGTGAGACTTCAGAGACTCCTCAGTTAATAACATTAATCAATATTTTAAACTATAAAACATGAAACATCCATAATTCAGCATGGGGATCTCTATTAGTTAGTCAATGCAAGTGATTGTGTAACCTTTGTTACTGGACATGACAACATTATTATTATCTATAAACACACACTATCAGACTGTAAACCCCATAATGACCAAAATCCCCCAAACAGACTGCAGACTACAGTGTTACAATTGCATTTGATTATAACTAAGAATTAAATCACTAATGCTTCTTGAATAAGTTGCAAAATATTCACATAAATCCATATTACTTGTTCTTGTATATCTAAATAAAGTGGATCTACCTTACATGGTAAACAAGGAGCCATTTTTTTGCTAAAATAAAGTGCAGACTACTTCATTGTACTCTGGTTTTCTTTTGCATTTGTGCTCAATGTATCCACCAGATGTCATGAAGTTTACAATTTCACATTTCAGGAGTACGACTTGGATTCAGAAGGCAGCGAGGAAGGTAAAGGGGACGGAGGGATTTGCAGCTCCGTGTCCCTGGAGATCCACGGCCTACAGAGAGAGCAGCGGGTCTACTTCTCCAACCAGGAGTACCACAGGAGGCTGGAAGAGCTGAAGAACACCCACCTGAGGAACATGGCTGAGCTGGAGAGGATGTACATCAGCGAGGGCATGGAGTGGCGAGGAGAGGACGATGATGGAGGTCTGGCACAAGGGAGAATCAGAGAAGCCGGACAGTCAATCAGGTTGGACATGTGATTACATTACATTAAATTAAATTTCTCACACCTCATGTTTTTTTTTTCTAGTTATATAAAATCTTCACACTGAGTGCCACTCCTGCAAATTTATGAAGTTGTCTTTATTAAGTGTCTTTTGTATGATGTAATAGATAGAATATATAATAATATAATATATAATAGATATAAAGAGGGGAGTCATTATAAGTAAATGCAAAAATATTACATACATTTAAAGGAAAACAAATGCTCACAAGGGCTCTGTAAAACATACATATACTGAAATTATAGACAACTACGGTGATAGAAAAGTGTTGGTTGTATTGATAAAGCTGTTGTGAGTGACTGATTCAGACGTGGACCTAGAGTTAGGGTGCAGGCAGCGCTCGGAAAAGGAATAAAAAAAACTTAGCGTTCAATTTGACTCAGAATAGTTCTCAGTAGAATTGTCTGAGCTCTACCACGTGAAAGGCAGGATCATCTGGCAGTAAGTGGAGCAGTGGACCAGGCTTAAGTTCTAAGTGAAAATAAAGATCAGGTGTGCAGCCCTGCCAGCTGCTCAGCAAACCGCATGTGCCTCCCTGCAATGAAGCACAGGGTTGTAGTGGAAATTGGGGCTGAATGATTTTGAATAAATATCTAATTGCAATTATTTTGACTATTGATTATTTTTATTTTTATTTTCATCGTTATTCTCATTTTCATTAAAAAACATATTCAAAATGATTAGTGTGTGATATTTGTGCAGATCTGTGAGAGAAACAAAAATGTTCCCTTCAGTCTGTAGAATAACACACATTTTGGCATTAACAAATATTGCGCCTATTTGCTGGAGGCCATATTGGATACAATTTCAATTCATTGTTTAGTTTTTGCAATTGTTAATCCATTGTTGACACAGATGCAGGTCACATGTGTAATATTGTAGATGATAGAAACATTGTCCTTGTCCACATGAGTAAGGAATAATGGTTGCTTCGTCATTAATGTTGCCCTCATCCTGATAATCTCTCTTCAAATCTGCAATAATTGCCCTTCCAGGACACTCCAGAGGATCAACTCTCAGGAGGAATTGGACTTCCATGAGATGTCAAGTGGATCTGACCAATCAGAGATCTGTGCAGAGGACACCATCGGGGAGCTGGACAATCGATGCAGGACATCTGCCCAGGCTCGATCCTTTGGGAGGTTGGTGAAGTTTAGCAAAAATATAGTTATTTTTGGAGGGAAGCCCACAAGGAGAACGTTTCATTGAACCAAACTGCTATTTTCTCCTAGAGCCATCCTGGTGAGGCCGAAAGAAATGGCAATCCAGAAACAGTTTCCATTCCAGCCTAAGACCCCGTGTTCAAAACCCCAGAGAAGACTATCCTATCAAACTGGGATCAGAATTGGATCCAGCTTTAAAATCACAGTGCCCAAACCCTTCCAGATGATGCTGAGAGAGGAGGAGAGGAAGAGGCACAAGGTGCGGACGCGCTCAGAGATTGAGCTGGAGAACGTGCTACTGAGACGTGAGCTGGAGGAACTCCGAGAATGCCAGAAAAAGTTCAGAGCATCACCTGCTCCGGCCCACATTCACCTGCCTCTCTACGAAATCCTCAGCCGTCGCACTAATCAGTGGTCAGACCAAAGCAGAAGCAGCGGTGATAAATGTGACCGTCACTCCAAACTCAACCAGGCCTCTGCTGCCATCTTTCCACAGCCTTTCCATTTCCTGGAGAGGGAGAAGAAGAAGAGGGAGGCAAAGATTCTGGCGGAGTTTGGGAACCTTGGTCAGAAAGAGAAGCGACAGGCCTTTAAGGCTCGGCCCATGCCCAGCGCTGTGTATGGTACAAGACGCAAAGCAGGACCCAAGACCACAAACCGCCAGACCCTGTCTCTAACTACATGCACAGAGGAGAGCGAGACCACCGAGGGTGCAAGTGATCCAAACCGTCACCTGGCGCCTTAAATTTCTCCAGTCCAAGTCCAGTGAGATGGTGAAGGAGAAGGAGTGGTCCAACACTGACCCACTGCTCACCTCTGTTTCCATGCAACCCAGAGCCTCTGCTTTCTAAGCAGAGGTGAGGGCATCAACCGTACAGTGTTCAAAAATCAATGAGAGAATAACAGGCGATACAAAGTGCTCGGTTTTGTGTTTTGTAACTGTAACTTTGTCATCATGGTTTATTTCTGTATGCTAAACTGTATCAAGGAGCACTATGTGTTTAGGGTACACAGATTTATCCGTTTATATGTCTATTTTGTATGTATGTACAGTTTTTGAGGTTCTTGTAGGTGCTTCTTTTGTTGTGGTCCACCTTATTTTGGTCACAGAAGGGAGACGTTTTCAGAAATGAAATTGTAAAACTCTTCATTCTTTCACTGATTTGTTTTTTCTCAGGAAACATTAGAGATGAAATGCAATGAATAATAAAGACGATCACATAGTGGCCACAAAAGTGTCCATGACAGACAGTGCTAGTTTTGTAACAGCTCAAGGGAGAATCTGTTTGAATTTTACCAAATCAATTTAACAGAGCAGGTCTTTTTCAGGGAAGACATTTTGATAGGTCACAGTAGGAAAAACCCACATACAGACTTCATGCAGACATTAGGTTAGACCATTTAATAATACAGTGCATTGTCTTGTTGTAGAATATCCCCATGGGGTGAAATATGTAATAATAACTCTAAATTTACCAACCAATTTCATGTCATGCCAAATATTATAGCAGAAGATCAGATATTATATAGGTATAAGTATATAAGTAATATAAGTACATTAATATAATTTTCCATTATAATAAACTATTGTTAAGCAATCAATTTTTTTACAAGTCTCTTTAGGATCTATTTCTAAACAGATTTATTTATAAGAATGAATTTACATGTATTCAACCTTTTAATATTTAGTGCATTAAATTAATTTACCTCCATCACTTTTACTTCCATATTTACGAAACAAAGAAAATCAAACAGATTGAAATCAAAAGCATAATAATTATTAATAGTTATACCAACCACTCAAGTAAACACTAGATCCCAGAATATCTTCCACACACAAATTAACTCTAAACAATCTCATCACATCACAATCCAGTCTAAACCATCATAGTTAATAATCCCCTCAGTTCACAGACAATTTACATGAAAAGCCAAATAAAATGAACAAAGCACAGATCTGCATATCACAAATGTTATTAAACTAATATAGTTTATACATACCAATGGTGTCCACCTATGCATTGACACACACACGTCTCCAGCTTGACTCTCTGGCAGACAAAAGGGCCTCACTAATCAAAGCTTCCTCGGGTGATCTCACTCTCCTGATTAGCCTGTCTCTCTCTACCTAAGTTGCCACACCTATAGCCCCTGATACTGCCCTTCTGTGCAACATAAACTAGTCCAACACAAGGCCACAAGGTGTCAGCAACGCTTCGTGTTTCTTCTCACTGACACACGCACACTGTTACGGCCAGGCCTATGGGGGAAAACCTGATTGCAACATGAATAATGAGTCTGCCTCTTCCCAACTGCCATCAAACCATAAACAACAAGTAAAACAAACCATTTTAAAGGTTTATTAAAACCAAGCACAAAGGCCTCTTGTCCTGGTGCCTCCTGTGCAGCTCCCAGGATCCACTTAAACACTCACACACACATGTCATTCACTCAAAACATGCACACCTGCAACCCATCTCACACTCACATGAAGACACATACACACAAGGAAAAAGCAGTCGTAACACACGCACACACACACACACACGTACTTAGCTATGACACAAAAGGCAGAAGAATTACTTAAGATCATCACTGGGGGAATCTCTCTGTCGTGAGACGAAAGAAGAGGCAGAACGTGGCAGAGAGAAAGTGACAGATAAAGAAAAAGATCAGAGTTGTGATGGATGACAAAAGGAAAAGAAGAACAAACAAATGTCTCTTCTTTCACCTTTACTGTCTACGTGTGTTCTTCTCTTTCTTTTGAAATCATGAGAAAGTTGAACGCTGACGCCACTTACAAAGCTGCCAGAATATATTCATAATTCTTTTTTATTACGGTTATTATTCAGCATTTCATTATGGGTATGAACTCTCCTCTAGCTCACATTCTTTCCCCCCTGTAAGATTATAGTATATTATATTATTTTATTTATATAATTATATATTATATTATTTCGTTTCTATACAACGTAACTATAATAAAATGTTTGTTGCATAGAAGAATAATTTAATCCATTGTCCAAGTCTGAATATTCAAAGGCATCCTGAAATAAATTTACATTTAAATAACTATGTATGAGTGTGCTATGTACAGTACATGAATTTTGATGATGTTTTTGTGCATGTGACAGAACAAGTTGAAAAACATTACAAATAGCATCACTGGAGAAGAAAAAAGTTTGGTCTCAGCAGAGTGTGAACATTACAACATGACCAATAAGTCGTTCACTTTGTTATATCCCCACTGGAGTAACAGTTCTCAGCTGATTAATGGCTTTAATGAACGGGATGCAACGCTTTTAAGTTGGTAATGTCTTTATGAAGGATGGGATGGAAAGAAATGGAAAACCCGGAATCAGTCAAAGAGAAAAACAAATTTATCCCCATCAATTACACTGATTTATTTTCACTTAGCCGTTCATACCTGTCTGCATTTAGTTTATTACTGCTGCGCTTAACAATTTAAAAGCATAATCCTGACACACACACACACACACACACACACACACGCACGCACACTGAGGGAAATGCAATTAGGGAAAACACAAGTGGGAAACTGTGCTGACTGTGCATTTGTATCCAATCACACTTTACAGCACATGCACAGGTATAAAAAAATAAATAAAATGAAAGGCTGAGATACAACTAACATTTCCTCCAACAATGAAAAATGTTAATGTAGTTAGGGGGGGGGGAGATTAAGACTGTCTTGTTCCTTTGTCTTCTCTGGCTGTACAACAATTCTTTCTTACTCTCTAAATAATAGCACCGGCTAAAGAAAATGTCTCCAAGTTCGCAGTTTGGCCAGCGACATAATGGGACTTTATTTAAACCCCTCTTCACAAAACCTAAATTAACCTCTGGCCAGCAACAGTACTGGCAACCAAGTAGTAACCTGTCCTCTGGCTCTCTTGTTTCAAATGTATTTGTCACATACACAATCAGACGTCGTACAGCAGGGGGCGTCATCAGCTGTTTCACATGTAACTCAGTGAACTGGGGTTAGAAGATACAACAGTGGTTTTGGTTACTGTCTTTTCTCATCCAATTTAGCCTCGTTTAGTAAAGAGTACATTTAAGAAGGTGTGTGATTGTATTTGTCACATGTGAAAAGAAATCATTTATTGTGGTTATAGTCTTATTGGATGGTTCTTATTGTATTTCCACATAATACTTCGTAAAAGTAACTTTATAGAAGGAAGCAGGAACCACTGGACTGCAACAAAATGTACTCGGTGCACAATGAGCTCAATAGGCATTACAGCATGTTTTGCCCCTCCAATGTAGCACCAGTGCATTATATTGTTTAAATGAATGTCATGTTCTATTGAAGAACACCTGTAGTACTGAATATTAGTGAGTATTATTTGCTCAGGAAAATGTTTACTGATGTTAAAAAAAATCAAATAAGGTTAATTTTCACAAGAGATTTACATACAAGCTCACTTTTAAACAACCCAAATGCAGGTTTAAGCACATCCACATTGGCTGCACTTTACAAACCTATTTTTCTATACCGTTTATTGTCCAATTATTGTGTAGTTATGACAAAGACAAACCTACAGGTTTTATTTCCACTCTTGTCTCTGTCTTTCTCACACTAAAGAATAAAACATATTTAAACTAACATATGCATGATAAAGTGTGTATAATATCCAGCTGACCAAATGTGTTAAACCCTTGTTTTAATGATTGATATTTCACCATTAGGGTCAGGTATCATCTGTCTGTGAAGATGCTTCCAGCCTGCTCCTGCTGATTTTTATCATTCGTTTAGCAATGAATGAATATACATAAGATTAAAAACAAAACATGAAACATGATGTTTAGTAAATATGTGGCTGAACATTCCTCAACTTAGTAAGAGAAGTAAAAATGACTACAGTAATAGATCATAAGCAGCAACGAAACAGAACACGACTGTGTATATAGAGCTACTGAAGCTGTTCAAATTCTCATTTTCTGTGGTTATCATGACTTGAACCACTCACTGCTTTTCTCTGTCAACTATTGTACTGTTGATGGAAACACACATTTGTGTGCATTTCTTTTTACAAAGGTTTTGGAAATTTGATTAACATATGAAATCGATTTTAATGAAACACCTTGCAAATGATTATTGTACACTGTGCACAATCGGCTTCGTGTCTCAATACAAAATTACAAAATTACAGTACTTAATGGTATATAACATTAAATGCACCACTGCAGCAAACAGAGCAGCTAGAATTACAGATATGCACTTGCTTAAAGCTGATTTTACTATTTACCACAGTAATTAAAGTTAATTAAAATGGGATTACAGCAATCATTCATGTAACATAAGGAATGAGTTAATCAGGTGTTTTAGATTATTTCAGACTCTCTTCATTGTAAAGCAGCTCAGTGTTTTAGAGACAAGGAGAAGAAGGGGGTGAAGAAAGTGATGTTTAGCTGTTGAAAGTAGATGTGATCCTCATCAAACGGAGGGAAAAGACATCTGTGGAGTGTTACAAACTTATCCAAAGTGTTTGTGTCCATGATGTTCATGAACGAGTGCAGCAATCTGAGCTCATGTTTCCAGCAGGGATTTATGATGTGTTTGATCGCCGTTTCTCTCAGAGGGGAGAGAACTGTGTGAAAAAGATAAAAGATGAGCGGAAACGTTGCTAGTCGGCTCACGCGCGGCTGGATTTTGACGGATGGCCTCAGCTGCCATATCTATTGATCTGTTGATCAGTTCTGAGAGTCAGATGGGAGCCACACAGGCTTTATGGCATCTCTAACAGCAGCCTGTAGTGTTCGCTGCTGTACTTATCTCACTGTCTTTTTTTATAACACAATTCATTAGCTAACAATAGAACTTTTGGAGAAACTGTCAAAGAGACAAACTTTCAGCGGCTTCTTAAATGCAGCGTTGTCAAGTTGCTGTAATAACCAGTGACACAGGACAATTACTGTGCTCCTGTCTGATCATAGCTGCTTTCATTTGTTGCTTGTTGTAGCATGGACAACACTCTGCTCAACACGTCAGCTTCCCTGTGTTAAATTGTACTCAGAGCTGAATAGTGACACTGTCACCTCATGTGCAAGTGGTTCAGTGGTTATTTGATCCTGATGCTAATGGTGAAGGCAGGTTTCAGGCATGTGTTATTAAAGTTTAGTGTCTCTTATTGCACCATTTTTATTATTAATAATAATAATAATAATAATAATAATAATAATAATAATAATAATAATAGGCTGGAAATTATGTACAGTAAGCTTTGAATAGTAAATCTGCTGTCACTTACATACTTTAGTTCAAATAACTCAGTACAGTGATACAGAAGACATGGACTATGAGTTCTTCTGAGTTTGCCACTTACATAATAACATATACAGTCTTGTATAAAGTATGTTAAAGGGATACTTGAGTAAAAGTACAAGTATTTTTACCAGAAAATGACTTTGGTAGACATTGAAGTCACTTTTTTACAATATTACTTGTGTAAAAGTCTTAAAGTATATGACATGTACTGTACTTGTACTGTCATTTTCTGATATAAAATATACAGTACTTGAGGAGGAGGAGAAGTAAAAGTATTAAAAAAGAGTAAGGATTGAGCCATGGTAGCTCAGTGGGAGGGCAAGTTGTCGTTCAACTGGAAGACTGTGGGTTCAATTCCTGACTCTGCTAGTCTATACGTGTTCTTGAGCAAGACACTTAAGCGTGTGGATGGCAAAACTATAGTGTAAAGCAGCTCATCAAGACTAGAAAAGCTCTATATAAATACAGGCCATTACTAATTCTTCTGATTTTATTTGGTAGTAACAAAGAGGGCCACACGGTCGATGTAGTGGTTAGCACTCTTGCCTTTGCAGCAAGAAGACCCGGGCTCAAGCCCCGGTTGGAACAAGGGCCTTTCTGCATGGAGTTTACATGTTCTCCCCGTGTGTGAGTGGCTTTTCTCCAGCTTCCTCCCACAGTCCAATAACATGCATTATGGGGATTAGGTAAAATTGGTCACTCTAAATCGACCATAGGTGTAAATGTGAGAGTGGATGGTTGTTTGTCTCTATGTGTGGCCCTGTGATGGACTGGTGAACTGTCCTATCACCCTATGTCACCTGAGATTGGCACAATCAAAAATCTAACAAAGATAGTTAGAGGAAATGCAGTAGAGTAAAAGTTGCTAGAAATCTAAATAAAGTACAAATACGTGATTTTGTAATTGTCTGTGGGAGACATTTTCACAACAGCATGCATGAAGCAGGATTCTCACCCATTCACTTGCTGTGGATTCCTCTGTGTTTTTCCTCACTGCATTCTCACATGAGCTCACATTAACCTCAGTTTATACTATAGAGCTGGCATGAGGATCTCTGAGAATACCTTTGCAGACATTTACACTCATACTCCAGAGAATCCCTGGAATTCTGTCTGAAAGTAGCTTCAGTCTCAGGGCTCTGAGAATAAATTTGTCCCCTATCACACTTACACTGTATCCAATTTCACGGTGCAGGCTGGTCAGGACCAAAATGCAGGGCTGCCCTCCTGCAGTGAGCAAAAATAACATAAGGCAGAAAACAGCATAGCAAAAGGCTGGGGCACTGGGAGCACAGGAGAACAGCAGAACAGCAGAACAGATACCTTTACTAAACAAATCACCAAACTAAACAGATGAACCAACAAAGGAGAGTGGGAGCGCAGAGACTAAATACATGGGGGAGGAAGGGACAAAGGAACACAGGTGAAACACAGGGAAATAACTAAAATACAACGGTCCGTACAAACACAAGAAAAAGCACAAATAAGTCTTCAACAGGAACATGAACATCTGTCGTCGAGTCATCTTTCAAACTCACATGGGTGAGAATATAGTTCACATTAATCTAATCAGTACCATTTAAGCAGGTCAAGCACTTCCCCTCGGAATATTCATGCACACTGTCAGACGCTTCTTGACGTGAACTGTATGTCTCCGACTGGTGCAGCAGTCAACACTGGTGTGACATTTAAATAAAAAGTGGAGCAGTGCAGCCGAGCTGTCACACAGAGACAGCAGAGGAGCAAAGTTCGCGCTGTCGAGGCTGAGAAATCAAGAGTCAGATCATGACACTTCGTGTTTACATGGAGTCAATGGATGGAAGATTGCCCATGAGCCTCTGGGAGTGGGCCCTGGATCGCAGATGCCATGGCAGTGTCTGCAGATTTGACGAAGTGGGAAGCTCTCAGTCGGTCGCCCCCGGGGAGCAGGATGCCATGATGGACTGAATGCTGAGTGGGTTCCAGGGACACACCTCAACAATCCAAACACTGATGAGTGAACAGCTGCTCGGGTGTTAGTATCACATCACACCAATGACTGCATATCAGGATGAAACCATGACAGTGAAGCCAAACCATCTTGATCGCCCGTACTCCATGTTAGCAGATGGAACTTAGTACACAATAAAAACAAAGTCAAAGTATATACACACTGTCATTTTGGGTCATTCCCAGCATATAAACTGTATACTCAGCATGTAGATGTCCACTCTAACTAGATTAACATGCCAACACTGACAGTTTAAGTACAGTTGAGGAATGTATAGAGCTCTGTATGTCATGTGACTCAAGTTGTTTACTCGTTCATGGTGGCAGGAGAAGCCTCTGCGAAAATGAAAGGCACCAGTGCAGGTTTCAAGACGTAAGAGTTCAGTGCACTTTAAATCCACAAAGATCCAGTTATATATCGCGGAATCAGAGAGACTGAATATATCTGGCCCTTCTAATGCCCCCAAGGTGTTTTTCACAGGTATAGAAAGAGCCGGAGTGGACATTATTTCAGACCTGCACTATGCCTCATCCTACTCTGGAGAATGCTTCAACATCACAATAAGAGTTAGTAGTTTTACAGTCAGTGTTGGATTCTGTACCTGATATGAAGTGATGACTAAACAAGTGGAATCCATGGATTATGGACTTCCTCACCAACAGACCACAGAATGGTCAGGATAGGGAACCTGACATCAGCAACCATAATCCTGAACACAGGTGCACCGCAGGGCTGTGTGCTCAGTCCGGCCCTCTTCACTCGCTTCACCCAGGACTGTGCCCCCATCCACCCCTCCAACACCATGGTGAGGTTCGCCGATGACACGACTGTGGTGGCACTCATCAGTGGCAACCAAAACAAAAGAGGTCTTCATCAGGAGGTCCAGGAGGACCACACAGTCCCCTCTCTTCATCAATGGAGAAGTCCATCAAATTCCTGGGAATCTACATAACGGAGGACTTGATGTGGACACTGAACACCTCCAGCCTGGTAAAGAGAGCCCGGCAGAGGCTCTACTTTTTACGAAAACTTACCCCCACAACTAACTTCTACAGGAGCACAATAGAGAGCATTCTCCGTCAGTGCTGCACAGTGTGGTATGGAAGCTGCACAGTGGAAAACAGGAGGGCCCTGTTCCGGGTGGTAAGGACAGCCCAGAGGATTGTGGGAGCTGCACTTACAGACCTTGAACAGACCTCGGTTTATGACTGCCTGCAGAGACCAAACTTACCCGGGACATCCTTTGTCTGTTCCCCTACCATCAGGTAGGAGGTACCGCACTTTAAGAACCCGGACCACCAGGTTGAGGGACAGCTTTTTCCCCAGAGCTGTAGCCTCCATCACCATGGAAGCACAATGACACAATGACAATAAAACTTGTCCTTATCTCCTTATGTCAGGAGGGGTCTGAGGTTCACATGATATTGCAATTAAAATATTTGTGATAATTACAAAACCTACAGAGTTATCTTATTATAACTAGACATTAAGTGGTGGCCACATGTGGCTCACAGGCTGGGAGTTTGAGAACTCTGGCATCCATGTTTTACATATAAAATAAGATGAAGTATTTAATATTGTGAGATTATGGGCATAAATTGCAAATTCTGGCACGGTTGCCATTATCTGACAACAGAACTGATGTCTCTAAATATTGTTTTAAAACCTTCTCTCTCTAACCTTTTATGTTCAAATCAAGTCATGTTCACAAACCTTTTGCTTGGTGGACGAAAAACTTCACAGCTAGAAACTGTGAAGGTATAATAATTATACAACAATGATTTTGTCCACGAATCCAGGATCAAAGTTGATAGAAAAGCATTTTTTCACCACTTCATTATTTGATGGGAAATGGGACAATCACATGCACAAGGCTAAGAATAATTAGGCCGTCACAAAAACCCTGGATGAGATGAGTTTACTCACTTCAACAAGAAGAGACCAATTCATCCACTTCTGCTCAAGTTGAGTCACATCAAGGCTACATCATGTAAAATGTCGTATTCATTCATCTAGTTGAGTGGAGGTTAACAAAAGAGAACGTTCAAATCTACAAGCCCGTCCTCAAGAGTCAGAGAAACACACTGATTCATATAGGACTTGAAGTGTGCTATGAGTTTAAATCTGCCCCTCTTTAACCTAATCCTCCGAGTATAATCGACCTAATCCAATCAAACAAGTGCAATCAGAGCAACTGGAAACAGCCAAGTGGGTTTGTAGAACATTTAGAACTTCAAACTTTTAAACTACACATACCTACTGTATATGAACATGTTGACATGTGTCTAAATCTTGGTGCTTATTAACCTACTCTCAGTCACCGGGTAGTTTTAGTATTCTGGCCACTGTCAGAAATACTGCACAAGAATTTATAAATAACTTCAGATTTATCTAAAAAAGCATGTAAATGAAATCCTTAATAAACCATTTTGAGGATGTTGCCTATCACACACACATTAACACAAACAAACAGATGCAGTCTAAACTGATACTGGGGGAGTGATTTTCATTTCTCACTGTCGCTATGAAGCTGCAGTTGCACATATACCAAACTCTCTCTCTTCTGCTCTCTGACACAGCTCCGACACACAATTATTGGTTGTTTATCAGTCACAATTAATGC
The DNA here is from genome assembly GCF_958295425.1 of Solea solea. Taxonomy (NCBI): domain Eukaryota; kingdom Metazoa; phylum Chordata; class Actinopteri; order Pleuronectiformes; family Soleidae; genus Solea; species Solea solea. The sequence continues at coordinate 6,834,190 of NC_081148.1, read as the reverse complement.
CTTAATAGTAACTTAATTGGCTATCAGAAGACAAATTGTTTGAATGGTGAAAGATGACACCACCAAGAACTCCATGTGTCTACTCTACGCAGATGAGCTGCAGAATAAAATGGTCACTATAGACTGAAACTCTGCAAACATCTCTCTCTTTAGTCAGAGTCTTAACCACTTTAACCTTGGCTTGTAGTTGTTGTATAGCCCATAATTCACTAGTGAGCTAAACAACAAGCTAAAAGAGGACGTCCATTTTCTCCACCAGTGAGCAAAGTCATCAGTGCTGAGAACAGACAGATGAGTTAAATGCAAACCTGCGTGATAAGGAGGAAGGAGGAGCAGGCGGGTGAGGGAGGTTTCCTTGAACATTGACAGTTAAGTTTCCTTCTTGTCACCGTTTGTATCCTCAGAGGGAGACACTTCATTTATCCCACAGGATGATAAGGGTCCACATCAGAGCATCACACACAGGAAGACTGAGGCCATTTTTCCTTTAGGCACTCTGAGGTGTCAATAAAGACCCAGAGAAAAGGGTATTTTTTCTTGATTTGCCGAAATCTGTCACTGTTTTGCTGACTTCAAGGCTCTGGAAAACAGTAATCCATCACTGCCTCCACTCTCTGGATCCTTGGCTTTGACCTTGAGCCAAAACCAGCATTGCTGATGTATTACGGCGTCTGAGACTGAATAATTACAGGAAAGTTGAGGACCTTTAGCACATGGCCCGGCCTGATAATAGATGGGTATAAATATGGATAGAGAGGTACAATCTAAACAGGGACACCACTGGAATTAATTATTTCTCACTCAACATAGGTGGTGATTCCACTGGTTGTGTATGTGTAATGGACTGGCTTTGAATTAACCCTTTAACGCCTAAGCCTCAAAATGTCCATCTAGAACTTTTTTTTGCTTATTTTAACCATAAAAGGGCCAGAAAATGTCCTGTGAATAAGTTATTTTGCTCATTCTTCCAGAATAACTTTCAATATCTGGCAGTTATTTACAATTTACTGCATGTTAAAATAGTAAATTAACAATTTTAAATGGTTTTATTTAGAAAAAACACACAAACACCAGGTATTAATTGAAATTATACAGTATAAAACACATTTAAAATAACATTTTGAGTCTTTGTCTCAATTTCCAAAAACAGGAAATGGAAACTATGTACAGGCGTTTTTCCAACACTCTCCTTCCTGCAACAACGCGAGTGAAATGACTGTACTGACCACTTGCAACTGCTCAGTAACTGCAGTAATGCAAAGTGTGCTCGTCTGGGATACGCTCTGTGTTAAAGGGTTAATATGTATAATACAACATTAATTATGGCTTTCATATTTGCAAATGTGACATTAGGTATGTTACCGATCCTTGATTTAACTTTTAATCACAATTGGTAAATGTGCAGATTGAAGATTATCGAAGAAACACACAATCACTCAGGAATCGCTGCAACTATTTCATTGAAACAAGTACACGATATACAATTTTGTCAATTATTATTATTAAATAGCTAATTTTGCAGAATACTAATGTTTTAGACAACATATGTTCAGAAAGGTGCTACAAATACTATTGTGTTAATCACATTTATAACATGTACAGATGAAACATGCGTCCCAGGGGCTGACACTAGTGTTTTAGTGTTTACTTTGGCAACTAGAAAAGTGTGTAACTTGATTACACACTTGATGATAATCAGTGACTCAGGCTGCCAGAAAAATCTGCTCTTATTGTTGTAAGCAACAAAAGGAACTCCTTCTTCTTCACACCTCATCCCGAGCTCTGAGGTCTAATAACAGGCTCCTTTTGGATGTTCCACAATCCCGACTAAAAACCCTCTAGAAACAAAGTTGACTTGACTTCACTTGAAATTCTGTCGCTTTAAGTAACTGTAAAACACATGGTTTATGCGATGTTTGGTCCTCACAAAGCCACAAATACAAGGACACGCACAAAAGCAGGAGGGGCAGACAGAAACCCAAACTGCGGCTATCAAACTTCTCTGCTGCGCTGCTGCAAGCTGTCGAAAGTCGTAAAATCTGTCTGAGCTCACATTGATCCATTTGCAAATGTATTAATCATGTTCCCCAGGTGCCACAGCTTTTAAGAAAAAAATCCAGCTCCATCTTTAATTCATTACACAAAATGTATTAAGACGCGGCGGCAATGAGCGTAAAAGTAGGGTGTGCACATTTTCCCCTCGCAGTCAGAATAAAAAAAGACACTTTCAAAGCTCTGTTACGAATCAATATTCACCGCCTTTGTATTAAAATGATGTTTGAGGTTCACATTAGTTAATTTAAACATCAGTCTGATGACACACACACACACACACAGTCAAACATTTTTTTTTTGTCATGACAGCAAAGCCCTGTTACACATACAAAGCAGAGAGGTGCTGCGGTGATGGAGGGGGGATATTTATAGGTTTCAGATCGTTATAGGTGATGCAAGTCAGGTGCATCGGCTGCAGCAGGTGAGGCGAACGTCTCTGTAATTGAAGAGCTGCTGACAGCAACAATGGGAAGTTTGTGACACCGCCTCAGCTGACGGGGGCCAGGCTTCACGTTCTAACAAGTGACTGAATGTTACGAATGAGTTTATTTGTGCATCCTCTATGTTTGAAGATTATTTTAGATGTAAATAAAACTTAACACTTAAGAAAAGCTCTGTGATCACATGGATAATTGAATTTTTGTAAGAAATTAATATTGTATGCATCCATTGATGAGAGACCTCAAATCTACTTAACGGCTGAAAACCGAAAATAGGCCTCTTAAGCATCTCCAGGGAGTCTGGGTTTAAAAGATGCCCTCTAGAATTGATAATGAGGCGTTACAGATTAACCCAGTATCCTCTGGGTGTGTTCATTCATCATCAGGCTCAGTATTATCTCAGTTTAGGAGCTTTAGACAGTATTTTCAGAGAGACAGCAATGACCTCATAATTATTCCCGACAGACCCATGGTAGTCTGGGACCATCTAAAGTGGAGTTCTCCGTGAAGGGCCATTTAAATTAACCCTGGATGAGAATTGTGTGTCAACGAGTATGACATCGTGAGGGAGCTGAGTGAGAGAGGACAGGCAGAGAGTCTCAGCGTACATCAGTTTAATGCCCGAGCTTTGGAGCTCCACTTCATTTTGCTCTGCTGAGAAAGACAAACAGCAGCAGCGGAGAGAGATGGATCAGGGAATAATGAATAATGTTCCGTCATCAAAGGTTTCAGGATCACACATGTAAATTAGGTTAAAACAGCACAGTGGATATTTTTATGAGATAAACCACACCTGCAAAAACATGTCGTCAGTAATTTAGAGTCAGTAATAACTAAAATACAGCCAGTAACTCATTTGAGGGGTTGATCCAGTGTGTAAATTGTTTTTCAAATCAAATAAATTTTTATTTGTATAGTGCCAAATCATACATAACCTCAAGGCAGTACATAATAAGGCAGAAACCTTACAACATTATAAAGAAAGGAGAAGAGAAACCCAACATTTCACACAATGAGCAAGCACCTGGTGTCAATGGAAAGAAACAAACAGGAATCTGAAATCTCTGGCAGAAGCAGACACAAAGGTCTACAGCCATCTGCCTAGGCCAGTTGGGGTGAAAGGTAACATGTGGGACAGAGTGTAGGGGAGCGGGACAAATGTGTGGAGAGAGAAGGCAAAGAGGGAGGGGTGAGATAGAGACAGATGTGTAGACAGACATGGTCAAGATGAGCTGCTGAAGTTCAAACTGAGCACAACAAAAGGGCAGAAAGATGAGTTAAGTGACTTTGAATGTGACATTTATGTATTTAAGTATTTCAGAAAGTGCTGATTTACTGGGACGTTCCTGCACAAACATCTCCAGGGTTTCCAGAGAAAAAGAGAAAATATCCACTTAAAAGCAGTTCTCTGCCTTGTTGATGGAAGAGGTCAGAAGAAAATAGACCACACTGGTTAAAGATTTCAGAAAGGCAGCAGCAACTCAGATAACCACATATTACAACTTTAAAACCGTCACTTTAAAACCTGAAACATTGTCACTTTAAATCTGTGTGTCACTTTAAATCTGTGTTCACTTTATGTACAGTTCATATTTTTACACTTATTTTATGCATATATGTTATTTTAGTCTCTTGTTATATTTATATTTTTCTTATGTATATTTATACTTTTTTTACAAAAGCATCTCTTTTTTACTTTTTTTTACTTTTTACTTTATGCTGGTGTTTTTTGAGTGGACAGCAAAGTAAGAATTTCATTGTACAGGGAAACGTGTTTCTTTACTGTGCATATGACAATAAACACTTTGAATCTTGAATCTTGAATCTTGAACCATAGTATACAGAAGACTCACATTTTGCAACCTGAAGCAAATGGGCTACAGCGCAACAACAGTGGCCACTTCCTCATGAAGATCCATCCTGTCACTACTCGTCAAGATCACTCTATTGCTCTTTCCTCTCATGCAAATATAGTCTTCTGGTTAACAAAGACACAAAACAACATGGCACAGGCCAAAGTGAAAAACTGCTACTGTGACCTTTCTCATTTTATCCTGAACCTGTGCCTTGTAGGCCGCTGACCCCTGACCCCTGACACAGAGGTGTCCACATGTTGTCAGCAGGGCTTTTTAACAGCTTGGTCAAGCAGAGGTTGGGGGTGGTCAGAACCTTCACCGTAACACAGTCAAGAGCAGCAGCACTTGGGTGAAAAGTCTTTTAGAGTCAATAAATATCACATTCATATTCTGGATGCAACTGCCTGCATGATTATGATGGATGTGCAGGCGTTACAGACCCAGCGACCTCTGCTGTTGTTTATGATCTCTTGGTGACTTTCAGAGCTGTTTCTGTTTGATGTGCTGCAGATTTCTAATCAAATAGTAAGAGTTTTGAAACGGTGTGGGGTTTGTATCCTACAGCAGTATCATAAACGCTCGCCACTTGTTCTAAAGGTCCAGTGTGTAAGAATAAGGGGTATCTTTTGGTGAGACTGAAGAATGTTACACATGGAGGAATCCTCTGCTCACCGCTCCATTTTCAAATTGCACCAGGGAAGAATTCATGTAGCCTTCAGGTAGCATCAAAACTGTCTGTTGTGGACTGTTGTAAAAACACGGTGGTCGTAGAGTTGACCTGGCTCCTGATATAAATATAAAAGGCTCATTCTGGGGTAATGAAAAACAACAAACAACGAGAGGATTGTACACTTAACATAAGTGTAATTCTAAATCTTCCATTTCTGCCAAATTAAAATAATTTCCCCTCAAGTGTAATCCCTATGCGTTTAGTAGGGGTGTCAAACTCAAATGACTTGGGGGCCAATGAGTGTCTAGTCTGGTCAGTGGAAAAAACAACAACTGTTCAATAGAACAAGCTTAAAATTAAAACACAATACTGCATCATGACATCACGTGTATACTTCACAATAAAAACAAATTTATTTTCCACAACTATTTACCGATGTGTCTAGTACAAAGTTCGCTCATTTACGTGACCGGGCCCTAACAAGCGTATTTATGTATGTAGCTGAATATGTAATACATTTAATAATGTGATAATTATGACCGAATGTCTTATAATTACTGTTATGAAATCATTGCTAGCAAACATATATCATATTCTGTCTATACTGTATTTTATGACCTCACTGGCAGCAGTGCCTCAGCTACATAGTGGGGGGGCCGCATGTTATTGATTGGGGAATTTGCTGGAATATTTTATCATTTGCTGTAGTGGCGTTTATTTTTCATTAGTTTCCTTATTTCTTGTTGTGATTTACATTTCATTACCACTGGCATAATCCTGTCTGATTGACAGGATACTGAGTCCAATCTGGGCCCTTCAATCTTAACCTTAGCCCAAAGTCAATTTCAGTTTATTATGATGAACTCTTTCACACACACATCTTGGCTTTTTGGTTTATCACCATTAATTATTAAGATAACTGTAAAGAGAGAGCATATTTCAAAACAGTGCAAGTGTTTCTCTAGTGAAGCTTTAATTAACCAAGAGAAACACTTAAAAGTATCTAGCCGCTTAAATGAGGATATACTGATTCATTGTGATGATAAATTGCAGATTCACAAACTTCAATATATTTGCCAAAAGCACAGATTTGACAAATGTAGAAAGCCTGTCATTTATTATGATTATTGGAGACATACATATACAAAGATTATACTTGTGAGTTATATTACATTGTAGCTACTTAAAGGAAAAAATAAACAACAAAGCCACCTCAGAAAAAAAGACCACCCTCATATTTTTTGTCACCAAACAGTATTTGTACTAAATACCATTGTGTTGTCAGTTTATTAGTGATACATTTCAGTGGCTCAAGAGAAACCAAAAATCTTCCACTGAAAACATGGAACCCTCTTGAGTACAACAGACTAACTCATTTTTATTATACTTTGTTTTTATTCTTCTATTATTCTAGTGTGGCCAGTTTCCATTACAATGCTCTGCTCTCTCTCTCTCTCTCAAGTGATAATGATGTTTTTCTCACTTTCATAGCCTGACCTTTCAGACAAAGACAAAGATAAAATGTGCTGTGATATTTTGCAGTCTACACTTTTTAATACCAACAAAAAAAGAAAGCAAAGAATAAATAAATGTAAGTCATTGGCTGTAGATAACTTTGATAAAATGAAATAAATGCTCACCACCATAAGGAACAACAAGTATCTAGCCCTTAAATGTCAATAGGAAGGCTGATTCATATTGATTCTGAATAGCCGATTCACAGACGCAGGAGGTGTTAAACATCTTCACACAGTGATGAGTGAGGACATTCATAGACATAATGCATTCTTTAGCCCCTTACCTTAACCTTAACCATAACCATTACAACGGAATGCCTTATTCCAACCCTTAATTTACCCTTTGAATGGGTGACAGAACATGAGGACAAGTCAAAATGTCCTCACTCTCCATGGTTCAGACATTTTTTGGCCCTCACAAAGATACCCATACAAGAACACACACACATCTGCCTGTATGTATTTGAGTGTGCATATTGGTCTATTGTGTCTCAGATGTTTTCATTTTCTATTCTACAATTTCTTTGCACTGATAGCTTCTCCTTCTTGATGTCTTCCTTCAGTTATGGTAGTATTATTGACAGTACGTTAGGTTAATATGTACAAAGCTCAAACTGGCTTGATGCAAACAAAAATGGATCAAAACGCATGCATACTTAATGTGTTGTTTTTTAAATTAAATGTAAATACTGTTTACCCACAAGCTTGTAGCAGCGTGCCTGTCTTCACCTCAGACTTTCTGTCACACCGAACACAATTAATCATAACAAATGAAGCCCACATTTCTGGTGTCTCTGTTCGCTTTATAATCAAATTTTAATAACATAATTTATGGTGGCACGCTGCGGGTTTTGTCGCAGGAACATAATAATCATATACTGTTATTGTCTTCACTTCAAATAACTGAGGTGAAGATGATGTTGACTCATGATCTGTGTCGTTTGCCTCCCTCATGTGTCGTTACAACAAGTCCTCTTTTCGTTCTCCCTAATGAGGTGTTATTAGATGCACAGATGCGTCTCTCTGTAAATAATATCCAGTGACAGCAACACAGCTGCTGTCATCAGGATGATGTTGTGTGTGTGTGTGTGTGTGTGTGTGTGTGTACAATGGGCTGCTGCAGGGGCTGGCAGAAGCTATGTGTCCGTATGTTATCTTTCCAGCTTGGGAAGAGTCTGTGTCGGCCTTTGACAGGGATGAGCTTGACGTCCCCAGCACCTAAACGCTTCACAAAGTAGAAGAAGGTTGAAGTTATCTCTTCTCTGCAGAAATGTATATAATTTATATGAAAAATGCCACACAGCAAAGAACAATTCATCACAGCCATTAACATGTGAGGGTATGGTAATTAAAATGGTTGTTTCATGTTTAACAGAGATTCAATTACAGATGAAGAAATTAAACTGAATGAATGATTTTTTAACTCAGGATCAAAGTGACTCCGATTCTCAGCGGGCTGTCGAATAACAGCGAGTGCAATCTTCAAATAGTAAACAGGACAGTTTGTTTTTAATTATTAATCGACTACATGCACAATCCTCAAAGAGCACTGGATTATTATTATTTTTTTACTTAAACATTGCCAGTATTCATTTTTAGACCCAGTGTAGCACTGCACTCGCAGCTGCACTCAGTGAAAATATCATATTAATTAATCTAAGTCTACTTTGTACCACTTCACAAAGACTTGTACACAGAATGCTTTTGGAGCCATGCGTAGCAGCCATGTATGCGACCACTCAAAAAGGAAAAGAAAACTCTCCAGAAAAAAAAAAAACCCAATCATTTTATTTTCACAGAACACAAGTGTTTTTGTTACTAAAACATTCAAATCAAACTCAAACACATTGACATTGACATTACAGTAACTCTCCAGCACTGTAAAGATGATTGTGTTGTCATAGTGTAGTAGTGACACAAGACAAAACAAAACCTGGAACTGACTTCTCTTTGTGTAAAGAAAAAAACCCCAAACAAAACAATTCCTTCAGTGCCGACAAAGAGCAACTCATCAACTTGTTTTTATTCATATATATTTATTAGTATGGCCACTTTTCATAACAGTACTCTCTCCATCACCTGATCATGATGTGCTTCTCATTTTCATACCCTGACCTTTCACACAAATACCTTGGTGGTGTTTATATTAAAAGATACAAATGCAGAGCAAATGTGCTGGAATATTTGGTAGAATATACTGGAATATGCTTTTTCCCCACCCCACTACCAAAAAAAAACAAAAAAAAACAACAAAAACCAGACAAAGGGTCTAAAGGAAAAATAAATATAAGTCATGTTTGGCTTTAGAAAAGAAAAGCTGGATGGATTAATCTTTGAGACTTTTATAAAATTAGAAATGTTCAATGTGAGTAACATTAAAACGATTTGTTTCATTGGATGCAAGAAGAAAATGGGGGCTAGCAAACAAAAACATTCTGACAAATTGTAAATCTCACTCACTCACTCAGTCATAAAATGTTTTAGAAATATCACAGACCAACAACAATAACAAAAATGCATCTGCTCGTTTCACATTGTCAAACTTCTCAATAGAATAGCGGGAGACTTATTGATATAAAGTCATCATTTGTACGTGTTTAGATATTTACAATTGTCCTACTGATGGTATCCACATATATAGACCCAACACATTGTTCTTGTGCATCAATATATACAGTACATAGTCTTTACAAAAATACAACCACAGAAGCAAAAAAAAGAGAAAAAGGTGAAAACTGAACTGTCTGTGTCTTTCCGTCTTGTTGAGCCACTGCTCAGTTTTTCAGTTTCTGAGAGGTTTGACAAGGCATCACAGTCCCTGTCTGTCTCTCCAGCCTCAGCAGTGCCAGGTCAGGAGAGGGTCCACCTAAATAAAATATTCCTTCTGGTTCTCACTTGGTCCACTGTGTGAGCTTGTCTGGCTGCTGAACGGCAGCTCCGGGCTGTTCTCAGCTTTCACTGTTTTTATTTCCGGGCTTTGAAACATCCTTTGCCTCCTGTAGAGGAGTCGGGCCATTATGGCTAACGCAGACAGCGTCACAAAGATCACCACCGCTATCACACCTACAAAGCAGAGATGTGGGGACAGGTTAAAGCAGCTCAACAATGACAATACTTTGCATTATGTTATGGAAACAAATGTCAGTTTGATTCAAACCATTGTCAAATGAGTTCTCACCATACTGATTAAGCAGCTCGGAGATGGAGGCAACAGCAACATTGTACAACTAAAGCAAGATGACTGCAAACACACTGGTGTATTACTGAAAACTAAAAGAAAAGTGAATCGTACTGTCACAAAAAAAAGTTGTCTCGCCCCCAACTGCCCCTGCCCTGCAGCTATATAAAAACAAACGCTCCCTCAGTCAGGCCTGATAATAATGCTTGACAAAGCCTGTTTTCAGTATAAAAATAATGTTATATTATTTCTTTTCCAGTAGCAGCATAGTTCTATCATCTCACCAGACCTGATTTGATGGGTTCCAACATAATTTTATAAGAATAAATCAAAACGCAACAGTGTTTGAATATGAAAGGCTCAATCACCACCAGTCAACTCTAACCCATCACCAGTGAAAACAGATATGTAACATAAGTTACTTACTTCATCCAGGGAACATAAGGGCTTTCTCAGTGTCATTTTGGAGACACTTAACAGCTCAAAGGTTTCTCCATTGCAGAAATGCCAGACCATAATCAACACTGGACACTTTAACCAAAGAACAAGTTTTCTTTGAATTTAAATCTGGAGATTTCATCTTCAGCTGCTCTTTGAACTACCCTCCTGCCACCTTTCTACTTTCCACCATCACTCAAACTCTGGGACTCAGTAAACTTAAGTGTTGAACATGGTAAACAACCCAATTTGAATGCACCATAATTACAATACATTTATATAGGCAGCCAGACTGGCCACCTAAATAAAGGGTCCAATACGTATGAGGTCACTCTTTGTTCAGGGACAAACTATCACAACCCAACACAAAATATGAATCACAAGAACAAATGTTTGCATAATATAATGTCTCGGAATATGTTTACACTGCCATTACAGTATCAGCTAGTTTTATAATCTTATTTTAGGTAAAGCAGCCATTTCCAAGATGCATTAGTGTAATAAATTAATCCCGACTTCACTTTACACACATGAAATCTCAAGTAAAATAATTCAAATTCACAGTACATGGAGACGCAAGAAAATATCTCCAGCAAACCATCTGTGGGTCCTGACCCAGTCTTTAGGAATGATTGCTATATAGATGGTTAATAAGTGTTTCATCATATATTTTGAGGCAAAATGTAACCTCATCTAATACTGGAACCTCAAACCTTCAAGACTGAGGAGTGAGAGGGGACCTGAACTATAGTGATGCGAAAACCAGGTTCACAAAATTAGACAATACTCTTTTCCACTCAGACGTTAAGTTTGACGAGAAATTCTGGACTTTAGTATTTTTTCCAGTGAAGCTTTGGTCAAAATTTAGAACTATAATATTATATTTATATAGATTTGTCTGCAAATTGTCATTGTTATAAATTGATGGTGCATGATATTTTTAAATGTTTCACAATGACACAACCACTTCAATTAAGAATCAAAATGACCAGTCTTTAGTCTGAAAGCAGCAGCCTGATAATTGAGTCATCATCAGTCCATATTAACTGCATCCCAGTTTCAAGATAGTAACATAATTACATACTGTACACCTTATGGTTTTACAATTTCCATCATAGAGTCTGATTTCAGTTCAGCAGAATGTGCGGAAAGTATCCGTGTGTGATTTGTTTAGGTGTTTTAAATTTGAAATGTAATGCAGGCAGAACATTAGAACGCTGTGGGACCTTGCACATCAGAAAAGTAGAACCAAATTATGAAACCGAACATGAAATAAAATATCTATTTAAAAAAACAACAACTGATAAGTGGCCAAACAGGCAGAAGGAAACAAATTGGTTTTGCGCCATCATTAGTGGTGCAGTGGGCTCATTTTCTCCAGGCTCCCAGGGGCAATTTCAGCTCTGAGAAGGTCTCTGCACAGATGTTAGCAAAATTTAAAAATGGACAGTCGTGGTGTAAAATCATTTCTATTCCAATTAGTTGTGTTTTCCTTTGTGTACTCAGACATAGTCGTGCTGTTTGAGCTCAGGGTTTGTCAGGGTTTCGTTTACCCAGCATGCAGTTCAGTGTTAAACTTGATTGGTCCTGTGTTCAGTTCTTCTGTTTCAAGGTGTAACAGAGGTATAAGTGGTGACAGACGTATAAGAACATTTTTTTAACAGTGTTGCAATTACTGTACCTCCAATTAGAGCTGAGTCGCTCCTGATGGTGTTGACTAAAGGCTCACCTGTTCCCACGGATTCAGACTGACCTACAGCATAAACAGACGGTGGGTGTCGACAAAAACGAGACAAAAAAAAGATAACAGTACAGTGAGAAAGAGAAGAGAACATGTGTATAAGCAGGGAGAGCCATCAGTCACATGAAAATGAAAAGGAGGTACTGCAGACAAATGCAGAGGAGAAAAAGACTCATGATGACACTCAATGACTCATCAGTGAGAGCAGTATATCAAATATCAGAGTACAATCAATTGCCTCATCTGCAGATTACTAAATCTGTGCCATTATATTATAAGGAACCCAAGGGAGGCAACATGAGGTTAGAGAGGTATACCCCCCTCACAGAAGGCTGGACAGCCTCACATAATATTTATTAATTTAGCCCAAGAATAAAGGTGTTTGTCTAATTATATATACATATACATACATACATACATACATATATGTAAATCTATATATATATATATATATATATATATATAAGAACACTTAAATCAATTATAGCTGAGTTCCATTCAGCTTCCTCAGTTCCAGACTGTACACTGGCTCACTGTCATATTGTCCTGACTTATTTGAAGTGAACAGAGTCACTGTTGTGATCGGTAACACTAAACCATGTCAAAATGGCTGCTGTGCAAAAGGTCCATTGGCAGAGGTGAGAAGTAATTTTTCCTCTCACCTGATTGAAGATGGGTGGTTTCTGCTGCGTAGGGATTGGCTGACATGGAACCACAAATGGACTGCACTAGTGGACCAGTGACGATGATGGGGCTGGTGTCAGGGTGGAGCAGGGCGGCTTTAAGAGGGCTGATGGAGTTAAAGAGGACAGCAGAGAGGCAGCCTATGAAACCCAGCGAGCTGAGCTGAGCCAGCTCTGGATCCATCTCACCAGAATCTGTGGAGGAAAAGATTTAGCTGATTTTATAAAAAAAAAAACAACAACACCCCCCCCCCCCCACCCCCCCCTCACATAATTGGTTCCATCTGAGCATGCTGACAAACAGCAGTACACCTGGGTTAGAATGTCCCTCAGCCTCTCATCTCATTAACAACCTTTTTCTTAGTCTGTCTCTAGAGACACAATTCATAAAGACCATAACTAGGTCATGACAAAGTAAATTAAAATGCTGCCATGTGTCTGATCGGTGTAACAGACACAAGACAGAAAGCAAACAGGAGCTGAGGAAGAGTCCATAATTGATACCTTAAGTATTGAATCACTATAGTTTTCATATATTTATATTTTATAATCACTGAAAAAAGGCATAGTAAAGCATGACATTGAACATCAAGCCACACAAAGCTTTGCAAACCTTGTGTAAGTGAAAAGCAGTGGAAAAAAAACAACATGATTTGCAATATCAAGCTGTTGAATACGATGATTTCAAGAATAAAACTTCACATATAGATTAAGATTGCACTGCTGTCTCTCAGTTGGGAGAGTCTGTGTCTTTGATTGCTTTGATACTTACTGTACAGTCTGCCAAGAACCATCAGCCTGATGCCATTAAATTCTACATCTGATGTGAGGTTGAACTCTTCTTTGGGGTTCTGGTCAATCTGAAAGAAAATCAAAAATTTGCATTCTGATTTTAAAAACTAAACATCTCAAGGATCACTGGCATGTAAAAATGTAGTAACTTACAGTATCTTAGTTAGGACATTTGTGTTTGGTCTATTATTTCTTTGTACAATGTTTCTTGGCAATACATCTTATAGCCGAGCTTATCATGCTATTGACTCTTGTGCGGCATCTCCCTCACTGGAAAAAACAAGGCCTGTCATCATTGGAGGCAGAGAGATATTGAGATGAGATTCTGTAAACAGGGACAATCCCATATGTCCACAGTCTGGGGCCGATCTCTATCCTCCAAGATGACAACGCTCACCACCAGCATGAGGAGGAGGTACCAGGCTGTTGTGGCTGTGTATGGTTCTTCCACATGCTACCGGCTTGTTAAATGAGTTAAAAAGTATACATATATATATATATATATATATATATATATATATATATATGTCATGTATATATACTTTTAGTCCCCCAATCCTGTAAGGCCTGGGATGCTGTGGATCAAATTGAACCAATTAAGGGAACCACAATGCAAGCATGCTTTTACTTTGAAACAGGTACAGACAGTGTTATATTGGTGACATATTTTGGTTGGATTTAATTGAAATAATTGTGGCCTAATTATTAAAGAAGCCCTAAAAGTCCATAATAATCAGTTCAGCCACTGCTGAGAGCGCAGGGTTAGGGTTTGAATAGTTACGTCACTGGCGAATTTCATCACTCCTCTAAACAGCAGCGCCTCCTAGTCCGGGCACTAGAGTCCGGGCACATCCGGTGACGTACTTTCAACCGTAGAGGAAGAAGAACTACTCTCGTTGTAGCTGCTGAGCTCCGTACAACCGGTTCGCTCAGTAGCTACAACAAGAGTAGTTCTTCTTCTACGGTTGAAAGTAGCTTTCCAGAGGGGGAGCTGCGGGTCTGAGAGCTGACGTGCCAATTACGTCACTTCCAGGTAACTGGCCAATCACAAGACAGTGGGAAAGCTCTCGTTGGCTGGCCAATCACAAGACAGTCCGTGTTCTGCGGGTGTGTTTTGGTCTGAAACAGTGTGGCTGACGAAAGCGTCAGTGATGAGACATTTACAACGGCTCGTTTGTAGCGACTAGGATGTTTTTGACCATAAAAACGACTTCATGTTTGTAAGTACACCTCCATATCTCACATATAAGTGAGATAGGACCATGCTATGGCCTGTTTAACTTTTTCCTCACAATTACAATATGGACTCCGAAAATACAATCAAACCAAAAATAAAAGCCAAAAAATTTACTGTAAGTATAATGATATTTGTAAGATCAGGGTCTATATATACATATGTTGATTTTAAGACAAGGCAGTGAATTAGACCATTGTTTTTCTCGCACTTCCACATAAGGCAGTTAGAAGAGAGCTGCATATCATGTGGGAAGTACAACTTATATTGTGTCTTTGAATCAGGAGCCCTGAGGTTATACTTTAAAAGTGAGTCAGCAGAAAAAGTATTATATTGAACCTAAGAAAAATAATTTTGAAAAGATTGACAGAAGCTCAGGCTATTATCTGCCAGCATTCCCTTCCTGGTGGTCCCTCCTTCTGTTCTCCCTGACTAAGAAAGAAGGCGGTGAAAAAACACCAGGCAGACACAACGCAGGCTTTAATTCTGAATGAGAAGAAGAGTGTAGTGAATTTATAACCTGCATAGAGACAGCATCTGCTAGTCTGCTGAGAGTAACGGTGTGAAGGTGTCCACTGGCGAGTCTCTTCACATTGCTCCTCAGGACTTCTGCATCTCTGCTGCTGTCCAATCTGTATCGCACCTCCAGCTTATCTGAACACACAACACAACACCAGTGAGACTCCTGCATTCACAAAGAACAAACAAGTGTTAAAGGCGACATAGACAGGAAGCTCCAATTAACGCTGCGTTTGTGTGTGTATCTGCGTCATTACCTCGTTTATGAAACCCTAAAGATTCAGAACAAACAGTTCAGCCACTGCTGAGAAAATAGGGTTTTATTGTTTTCCTGGGCACCACTCCTCTCACAACTGTAGCCCCTCCTGGTGCGGGCACTAGCCCGGGCACATCCGGTTGCGTACATTCAACCGCAGAATAGGAATAACTACTCTCGTTGTAGCTGCTGAGATGCAGAGCATCCACCGTGCCAGAGGGGGAGCTGTGTATCTGAGAGCTGGCCTACCAATTACGTCACTTCCAGGTACCTGGCCAATCACAGGACAGTGGGAAAGCTCTCATTGGCTGGCCAATCACAACACAGTCCACAATCTGGGGGTGTGATTTTGGTCTGAAACAGTGCGGCTGACGAGAGCGTCAGTGAGGAGATATTTTGATCGGCTCGTTTGCAGCGACTAGGAGGTTTTTAACCATGAAAACAAGTTAATATGTGTAAGTAGACCTCCATAACTAACATATATGTGCGATACAAGCATTCAATGTCACCTTTAATGTAAATGTTGTCATTCAACACGTTTTAAAATGTAAATATTTCGAGAATTTTGAGAAGGGACAATAATCAGAGAAAAATAATTCAGGTCGAATTGCAGTGGTTAAAACGAAGTTGATGATTCTGTGTAAGAACCATTTTATGTCAGTAATGGTGAAAATGTCCCCTGTTCAACACGGAGTCCCCTCTTTGTGGGTGTGTAACGACACCAAAAGTCCCATGTTCTACTGGTTCACAAGCACACACACACGCACGCACGCACACAGGACCTGAAAAATGTCCCCTGTTCAACATGGAGTCCCCTCTTTGTGGGTGTGTAACGACACCAAAGTCCACTGTTCTACTGGTTCACGCGCACACACACGGGACCTGAAAAATGTCCCCTGTTCAACATGGAGTCCCCTCTTTGTTGGTGTGTAACGACACAATGTCCACTGTTCTACTGGTTCACAAGCATGCACGCACACACACACACTCAATCATTGGAGAATCCATTAAAAACAGAACTATTGAACATTTTGTCCACTTAATATGTCCTTGTACTCATCATTGATGGATATTAGTAAGTATTAATATTTACAACAGCACAATCTGAATAACAAATCTAAAATGAATCAATATTTAGAAAATGAGGGCCAAATACTGCCAATAACACAACAGAGAATCAAGTCAATTCGTACGATTTTGTGATGGGAGGAAAATGTATTAAAATATTCATAGGAGCATATTGTGAATGCATGTATTCCTGCTGAGGCCACAGTGTAATCTGAATATAGAAGAGACTATGTTATCAATGCATAATTCATATTCCCTAACACTTACATTTTGTTCTACACTTGTTAGAGTCGGGGAGACAAAGCAAAGTGAGAGGCTGTCTTACAGGGTGTTTACAGGGTAATGACCACAATTAACAAGTGACAGGAGTCTGAATTGTTCTCCTTTTAACAGATATTTTAAAAGCATTTGACAGTTTTCCAACTGAGGCCTCCAACAAGTCTATCTCAAATGGAGAAATACATGTATTTGTTGAAGGCAATTCAGATCACATTTTGAGCTCTTATTTTTCAAGTTATAGTGGCTAAATAATACATTCTTCTTGTTGAGAAACCAAAAGTCACAATGACAATATATTCAATCCCAGGATACGAAGACATAACATTTGTATGTTTTGTGAACATGTGTTTGACAGACGAAGCTTGATGGTCAAATTGAAAATAGACAAACAAGTTATCTTTAATGGATTAGTGCAGAAAGTCTCATGTCTCTGAAGTCCAAACCTTCCTATTAAGTTAATAAAAAGGAAATGATTGACTTGTAGATGAAACTTGACACTGAGTGTCTAAAACTACCAAAGTAATACTGTTAAAATAAAAGGCTGGCAATATTTTTATTTTTATTTTACACAGACCCATCACGAAAAACACCAAAATCAAGAATGCTTTGCAAATTCCAAAGCTTGTCTGTAGAATTTAGCCTCAAACCAGTTATCTCAGGCTTTGGCTGCAAATACCACACTTTCTGGTCTTTTCATGTGATTTGTTGAGTGTAAGAAAAATCCAGACTTTCACCAGACCTAAAGTATAATTTGAAGTTAAGAGCCTCAGAGCAAAATACACACAGTAGCTACTCATAACATGGATAAGTGGATGTGAGTGCTCACCGTGTTTGTTGAGCAGCAGAGCCAGGTACTCTCTGTGGTAGGAGCCGACGTAGAGGATCAGAGCGGGACTCTGGCTGGTCCTGAAGCTCAGGGAGATGTTTTCTGCTCTCAGAGTCATGTCAGAGTGCACGGAGGAGGCCACCACACTACTACTCCTGTTCAGTACGTTCACCACCTGCTCCTTGAAGATGTAGCTGATGGACGTTCCTGACTTAAAGCTGGCTGAAACTTCTGCATTTTGACAAAAAGTTTGTTGCTTGAAATGATGTTGTTATGTTCACAGTTGTAAATGAGATTAACTTATCATTTCACTTTTCCACATCCACTGTAAATTGCTTTCTAGAGACAGTATGACCCCCAGTTCAATTTGCATATACAATATATACTGTTTCCCTTCACACTGCATCAGAGTAATAACTACTGTCACAGTGGGACTGTATCCGTGGCTCATATATTTTATGTACAGCATCTCGGCAGCACTAACAATGCCTAATTAGTGAGCTGATGAATCAACAGCCACAGGAAAACCAGCTGACAGGTGAAAAGAAGAACACAAAATCTGCCGTCTAATTATAACAAAGTTGAGTATTAGCTGTGGTTTTTGTTGCCGATGCTTCTGTGGAGCTCAGACATTCATTATTGGATAGAAAACAGGTTGCATTACTGTCCAGTTGTGATGGCTCAGTTTTCCCATGATATTGTCTAGGTGTGAAATTATGAACACAATGCATATATGTCTCAACTAATGTGCACATTTTTTTTTACAGAATAACTTATTAAAGACAATAATAAGCACTTATTTTAAGGTGTATAAAATAACTGCATTACCTAGATCAGTTTTTGCACTCATTGTTATAGTTCTGTTGTTATTTGCACAAAACAAACAGAGAGGAAGGACTTCAATGCTGGATATAAGTGCACATAAGAATATTAGTCATAACGGTGTGAGTTGGAAAGATTTTAAAGACCTCATGTTTGTGTTTTTCCTCGAGTTTGAGGAAGATTTGTAAATAATTGCTGCCCTTCTCCTGGATGCAGCTGAACACATCTGACCCACTATCATGCTGTGTTCCTCATATATTATTGTCATCTCATTTTCTGCTGTTCCTGTCTGAAATCAGCTCGTATTTTCATTCATTTCAATGTTACTTATCTAAATCTCTATGACAGCCTGAGATATTGGCGAGACGCAGATGACAAAGTGTCTGCACCTCTGTCACAGAAAGCTCCTGTGTAAGCTGATGAGACGCAGTCACAGGAGAAGCTGTTGGGTCTCTCCACACAGAGACCCTGGTTCTGGCAGAGGGAGCCGTAACTGCTGCAGTGGCCTGGACATCCCGCCTGAACCCCAGGGGTGATCTTGGCTCTCTCCTCTAGGTCCAAGGTGACGCCATTCAGCTGCAGAGCACGAATACAACCTCGAAAGCCCTTCTGCCTGGACGCTGTGCCTCCTGAAGACACACATAGAGGAACATATTTTTTTTTAATAGAATTTATGATTTGGTCTGGTGTGATCGAATAATGTGATGGATAACATCAGGAATATTTGCCATTTGTGTTCGAGTCAGGCTGTGTGGAACACACATGCAAACTCTAACCCTCTCACATTTGGGTTTTAATAGCAGTAATTTCTCGTCAGGAGTTTTTCCTCTTTTGTATTTTTTAACCCTTTAACACCTAAGCCTCAAAATTGACCTTTTTTTAATAATTTTAACTATAAAAAGAGCCAGAAAATGTCCTGTGAGTAAGTGCTTTTGCCCATTTTTCCAGAATAACTTTCAAAATCTAGCAGTTATGTACAACTTGCAGCATGTTAAAATAGTGTATTAACAATTTGAAATGAAGAAAAACAAAAAGTTTTTTAACACCAGATTCAAATTGGAACAATATAAAACATATTTAAAATAACGTTTGATGAGTTTTTGTAAAACCACAGGCCAAACACAGGTCTATCTGGTGACACAGACCCTGACTCGCCGGCTTCCTGCAACAGCATGAGTGAAATGACTGTAATAAACACATGTTGACTTCCAACTTCTCAGCTTTCAGAAACCGTTGGAATTTTTTACGATAGCACAAACCGTCGCACAATTAGGGTGACGCGAAGTGCGCTTGTGCGAATGTGACGACTGTGATACGCTTGGTGTTAAAGGGTTAAGCAGAATTTTACATATGTGGGTATCACAGGCCTTGCTAACATTACCACAAGCACGTTTCTATGCTAACTGTTTTGACCAAAACAACAGTGCGCCATCTACTAGACTGAGAAGTGACGTGACAGGGAGCATATATAGTTGGCACATAACATCGACAAAAATGGGAAAATGACAGAATTTTACCACTGTCAACTCCTCAGTAAGGAAAGTCGCTATTGTCTGTCCTATAACATTGATTTGATTTGTCGCTAGGAGGAGTTGGAAAGTCAACAGATTTGGCGGCAAAGTCGTCAAGTTGGCGACACTGAATTTTACATCACAGTGACCCCAGTGGACCTTTGTGGACATGGACAGTTTTTTTTGCTGTTGCACTAACAAGCTTATGCTAATTAGCCCCAACTGCTCTTTACTGTGGTTTGGAGTCAGAAATCCGGGTTCGGAGAGGTGATTTGAGGACACATTCCTGAATCTGGTCTTCAGTTTTCACTGAAAACTGACGTCCTCTGACCCGCTCCAGTTTTACAGTATTTTTACATTTCTCATGGCCCACACATTGATTTATTTGTAGCCATCACCACGGTCTTCACACTGATCAGCCCAATTTTCCCCCCAATGGCTCAATTCCGTGAGTGTATTGATTTACTCAGCTCCTCCAATTGTTTTCTCTCTACCAGTCACTTGCACTGATGCACACACACACACACTGACACACACAGAGGTTACATTTGCACTTCAAGTGCAAGTCACAGAGATTTTGTGCAACTGCTGTGTGATCCCATGTGTGACAATCAAAGCCACTTTACACCACATTGTTCCCCCAGGAGTTAATTGATAAGTGGGTGAAAAAGAGCTTGGACAGCATGCAGCAACTATTAAACCCTTGTTTATGCTCTTTTGAGTCTGGGTTACAGCAGATCATTTATGTTCTTTGGTTGTGACTTTTGTCCATTACAGTTAACAGAAAATCATGATCTTAAGGTCTGCACTGCATTCCCTCACAGCAGTGATACAACATCATCAAAAATATATGCAGAAATGGTGTTCCGTGTGATATCTGATGCAACTCAGGCCTTTTTCATGTGTTCATACTGTACATTAATGAATAAAAAGCAAATTGTAATCCGTCTTTGATCAAATTGGGGAGAGTCACTGACTGATTTACCTATTTTTTTTATTAACTTTTTAACGACTTCCAAACACTCCACATACATAAAAAGTCACCACCCTTGTAGAGAATTTTTAAATGATGAGGTGATGAAACATGGTGAAACAAACTGGCAGGCAAAAAAACTCCAGTGCTGACTCTTAAGTGTGTATCCGTCTGCCATCCGAGCACCATGCTGATTGTGGATATCTGGGAAATTGACGGGCTGTCTGTCTCTGTGACACTTTGCTTGTCCTGCCCGGCTCCCTGAATGTGACAGGTTTTTTTTTCCCCTTCTTTGGCAGAATTTTAAATGCAGAGGTTACTGTTTGACAATTTTTCACATTACAACCTCTAACTGACCTCACACTTGCCAGAGTAACAGGGATTGCAATAGATTGAATGATTGAGCTTGAATCTGTCGGTGTGTATCATTAACTTGACACAACACTGCAATATGTGGGGTATGAGGCGGAATGGGGAGCAACGCTGTAGAATGGAGTTTTGTGGTTCTGCTTATTTCAGGAGAAAATACAAAGAGGGTCGTGAGATTTCAAGGATAGTGTCATTTTGTATGTGGTGTTGGTGTGTGACTGACAATAAGATAAATAGAAAAATACAGATTTGATAATTGACTATTGTAACAAAGGCTCCTTGAAGTTGTAAATGTGACGATATGATGTTACGGTAATGTCAAAAGTCTTAATCTTAATACCGTTGCGGACCAGTGACGTTTCAAACGATAGGTCTTCTTGACAAAAACTAGTTGTGTTTCAGCTGCTGTGGAGTGGCGTGAGGGGAAGTGAGAACTAAAGAGACATCAGCATGTGCATGTTGCCTCTACAACTCTAGTACAGTGAAAATGGCCAAGCAGATGCCAGTGTTAGTGTCAAAGCAGAGAAGAACATGGAAGTTGGGGAAGAAAAGATAAAAGATGACTCATGTGAGTCATGTCAAAAATTGTGAAAAGAGTCATTTTGTAATGTACAAAAAAAACGATAAGCAGACACTGCCAAACTGTGGTTACCTACACTTTGGGGAATACAAGAAGCCACTTGGCCAAAAAGACACACATGAGCACATGAGCACACACCTATAAATAACTGGCTGTTCAGCTGCAGGTGGATGTGACCATCAGCCGGAGCCTTCTGCGAGGCACCAGGAAGCTCGTCAAGGCGAAGCGACACCTCCTTAATGTTCCTCTCGGCTCGAATGTGGTGCCACCTGTTGTCGTTGAGTGGGAAGTCAGCTTTCACAGTGACCTCTAATGGACCGTTGCCCACGTCAAGCGAGAAGAGGACCTCAGTGGAGGCTGCATCAGGGAAGAAGGAGAATCCAGGCTTAATGGGAAAACACAAATATCCCTTTTCCTCAACCACTCATCCCGTCCTGTCTGTTGTTCACGTATTCCACCTGCAGACAGGACACATTTTGACCAGTTCTCACCTCCACAAATTCACACATACATTACTCTCAGGTATATAAGTAAAGGATCTGTATATGCTAGTGGCTAGGGCTGTCAAACGATTAAAATATTTAATCGCGATTAATCGCATTAATGTCATAGTTAACTCGCATTGCCCCATTATTTTTTCTCATTTTAATGCTCTTATCAACATAGAAAAGTGGATTGGCTTACTTTATTGAGACAATATCTCTGTCACCCTGCATATTTTGAGTTATTCCTCTCATTGCGAGAGCCGCACAATAATAAGAGATGCTGTGTATCACCCTGCAGTGCTGTGAATAAGGTGCCGTTCTTCAACGCAGATGAATTCCCGTGGTTTAATGTGTTGAAGCTAAAGGAGCTAGCTGTCTTAGGAGGTCTCCTTACTACAGTTCTGGGGTCTGCCAGCTTGGTTGGTAACACTGCAAACATCATGACTTTGCGTTAACGCTGTTAATAACGCGTTTAACTGACAGCACTAGTATACTAATATATAATACGTGTTTTTCTGTAAGGACATGAACTGGGTATTAGAGCTGCGGTTCATATCATCTTCCTATGAATTTGTATTTGTTGAACACAAACACCAAAGGTGCAAAAAAGAAAACAGTGCTCCATAGTAAGGTAAGATCAAGAACTTGCTGATACCAAAGCACATTGCTGCGTGTGTTTACACCAAAGCTGTATGTTTTTCTCATTAATAGCTCAACTTTAAAGAGTTGTTTGCGGATCCTCTGCTATCACCAAGCGCATGTTTTTCATTTTAATCTCTAACAGAAATTCACCATCTGCGGCTGCTGCAGAGGGAGCAAACTAAGTCGGACGGCAAACTGACACACAAGCTCCACTGGAACTCTGAAAAGAGAAATATATATTTAGACTAGTAATTAATTACTAGAGTGAAACAACACCAACTAGCACACAACAGTGTCACATGAAGGAGCAGTTGTCATAGAAACCTGTTCCATTGGCCACTGGATATCCAAAACCACTGCCGTCTTAACAACCAGCTCCAAAGACGAAATCTCAACTCAGAGTCGTTTTCACAGAGAATATCATCACTTTGATAATAACAGGGCATCAAGTGTGTTTTCTACAGGAACCTGACCTTTTCATTCCCATGACCACATTTCTGCTGGTGATTTTGAAATTATGTGATGAGGTGTTTTTTCATTACTCTCCATTATCTCTGTGTATTTATATATTATATAGGAGGGTGATGAAGCCAGAGTCCCAACACCAAACTCAAACAACGGTATGTTCTGCTGCAATTATCATTTGACATAAAAAATGTGCCTCTACCTCTGTTTTTATCAAAACCAGCAGGTTGCCCTCAATAAGTCACAAACAATAATCCAAGACTTTTTCAATAGGTGTGTCACAAAGAACAGCTCATACAGTGGGAATGGCCGCGAAGTGTGATGCTACAAAGATTTTTCAACACAAGTACACAACAATGATATAGAGAACTACAAACTCTAAGAAAAGAAATGTACTGCAGCAGGCACAATGACACTGCTGTGATTTCCCAGAGGAGGAAAGGGAATTACGGGGTTGAAAAGTATATATGTATATATATATATATATGTCTGGGTTTAAGGTGAACTGAGCTGGAGTTTCAGGAAAGAACATCTCCCTAGGCTGAGGATGATCCTTCCTGCTCAGGTTGTATCCACATCTCAGTGGAGTCTGGATCAGACATCTAACCTGAAAGGTTTTACTTACAACTCAGTTCGATCCGAATGAAGTCTTTGATGCCCAGGTTTTCTAGGAAGACACCAGAGGATGAAGTGGTTTTAAAGAGGAAGGAAATGTCGGCGCTCAGCTCGGCGTGAAATGTGGGAAAGTGGAGGTATGACGTCTCCTTGTCAAAAAAGGCAGCGTTCCACACGTTTTCTGCAAAATAATGTAGAAGAAAAATAAAATAAAAACCTATTAAACTTGGTTTTGAAGCTGCAAGGAAACAAGTGTAGAAAAGACATGAGTTTGCAATGCAGCTTTTGTGGCATTAAAATGATGCTGATGCTTAGACAGGAAAAATATACATTGTGCATCATTAGAAAACAAATGCATGAGTTGAGATTGAGGGCTCTGGACTGGACTTACTGTCTCCATGGCAACGGAGAGGTCCTACCCTATAGGCGGTTTCGGAGCCAGGCCGTTGGACATCGCCCAGCACCAGAGCTCTGACAGGTAGGTCCTCCTTATGTGTCAACAGGCCAGAGTCATTAGCCCTGGATGGAAGAGGGATGGTAGAAAGGATTTCAGAGATGAAACCAGATTACAAAAGTAAAAAGATGTCACCAGTTAAGTAACTCTCATACAAAGGAGGCAAATCAATCATTATTCACTTCTAGATAAGTCATAATATACTTTACTGTAAACGAAATCAATACTGTGTTGTAAACAAGAGGATTTTTAAATTAAAACCAGCAAGGCAAGTGTTTTGTAGCAGCACATTTCATTATCACGCTGTCTTGTTTATAACAGTAATTAAACAGTACCAGTCCACGTGGTCAGCATCACAGTTGCAGTGGTGTCTGGGGTCCACACAGTTCTCCTGCAGGCTGCAGGCACACTGCTGGCTGCCTGGTGGAGCTCCACCCCAATAGGTTTGTATCTGTCCTTCACCGAGACCTCCCACCCACCAGCTGAGCAGAGAACCATCTGAAAAAGACACAAACACATTCTTTTAATCAACTTTTATAAATGATGCACAAGCTGTGCAACCCTTACTGAACTTATAACTAATAATACAAATACCTCTTTTCTTTAAAGTTAAAGTAGGCAGGTTTTTTTTGACACAACCGAAGAATTCCACTATAAGCTTTCAACAAAATGGAAACGTCTCTGGACTCTGGACTGTACAACCTCACAACTAAATGTTTGTTCTCTTGATCAAATTGATTAAATGATGCATCGCATGTGTTCATCACATCCATTATGCCGCCCACTGTGAGGTGATGTCAAATTTTAGAGCTCTATGACACTTCTTCTTCCAATCCGAGTAACTTCAGCAAAAGAAATGTATCCTGCCGCTCGTTGTGCATGATCGACATGCAGTGATTTATCACACTCAGTGTGAACACAGTTAATCTGTAGCATCACAGGAGGCTTTGACCAATCAGATCACAGGGCAGTACAGAGAGAGAACAGAGGTGCTTTTGGTTGTAACTGCCTACGCTACAAAGAAACCTAAAAAAGAAGACAGATAAGAAGTTAGATAATAAATGCAATAAAACCATTTGTCAATACTCTGAGTTTCAGAGATGAGAGACAACATTGTGTCTTCTGTCCTGTATGAAACAAGTGCGTCTGTCTCTTCTCTGTAAGGAACTGCAAATCTGCAAGTAGTTTAATAACCTGTGGATGAAGCTTAGCAAAAAGTCTGTTGAGATGCGGTGTCACAGAAAATCAGCACAATAACCTGGCGTGTGGAGAAGACGGGACTTCCTGCAGTGATACGTCAGCTCCTGTTCGCAGTGTTCTGATTGGCTTATGACGGCCACCAGCTGCTTCTCTTCAGAAGCATATTCAAAGTGAGCCGAGTGCTGTGTCTTCCCCTGCGATGGTCGAACTCTGGTGAGCTCTGTGTTATTGTGCTGAATTACCATCCATGTCTTGTCCTCTGGTGGAGACAAAAAAAAAAAAAAAAAATTCAATTTTTCTATGGTGCAGAATGAAAGAGAGAGAGAGGGGGTAGAACTAGACATGGGGAGTTGTTTGATGTGCATGTGAGCGACCTGTCATGTTGCAGTATATTAGCTGTGGTCCGATGGGTCCACTGCCATCCACATCAATGTAATAGTAGCCTGATGTGTTCCCTTTGTGTTTGTACGCCTCACAGGACTGCTCGTATATCGCTGAGGACGGAGACAGACAAACATCATCATCATCATCATCAATGTTTACTTCATTCTCCCAGACATACTGTTTCCATCCGTAAGGTCGGACTTATTCTCTCTCTTTTTAACATAAACAATGGAAATGAAGAAAACAAAGACAAATATTGTACAATCCAAGGTGTCAAGATGTGCAGTCAGGGCCACACATGCTGGATCTTAACATGCAAATGAGGCTGCTAATTGTTTTGTGTGACTGATCCTTGTCTGATGACTCACACATGAATCATAATAAATGAAATGGTTGAGAACAAGTCGTGTGTAAAAATGAAACTCGTGAATTAGCAGCTGATTTGATAAACAGAAAAAATATGATAAACAGAAAATAATTATTATCATTCACACATATGATGAACCAATGAGCAATGATCTTTCTTATATGTGTGTGTGTGTGTGTGTGTGTGTGTTAATTCATTATGCACATGTTTTATTCAATTAGTATAATGTGTAATATTTATCCCTTCTGGGTAAGTAAGCAGATAAAGTTAAATGCTATACTGGCTTTTATAATAAAATATGTACACCTATGAAATGTAAACGACAAATGTACAGTAGCAGAACACAGTTATCTTTTAACAAATTAGGTCACACAATAACACATATTTTACCGAAAACAAAAGTCTCAAGGTCATTTATTTTGTGCTATATGTGTACTCTTATCTATTAAACTCAATTAAAGCCACATACTTATATTCCTCAGCTGTTTTGGCCTCCATTATCTTTATCTTTCACCTTTTAAAACAGCACACCATACATCCTAAAATAAAGATCTATACGTTTGATCTTGGATAGAATGACGGACTTGCCTGTCACATTTCGAGGGAACCTTAGAAATGGGAGCACAGTGATGTGAAATGCACGTAAGACACATCTATTCCTTCTCTTTTTGTTAACCTCCTCTTTCTTCCCTTGTTCATACTTCTAATTCTCTCCCTTTGTGTTGATGACTTTCTGCTGGGACTCTTCAGCACCCACACATTATCAGTAGTGTGTAATAAGGATTACAGCGAGGAAGTTTGACCTCAGCTCAACACGCTGCTTCAACAGTGTCCCACAGGGACCTGGCATTAAAGCAACCGGTTGTCTCCCACAGTATCCATAGAATTCTCTTGATCTCTGCAGCACGCTAATTGCCAAAGCATCAGGCCCTTACAGCTGTGACAGGTTGCTCCGCTGTAGCTGGTGCTGGAGCAGTTGCAGTGAAAGGTGCTCCATGATTGACTGCAGCTGCCTCCATGTTCACAATGATTCGGAGAGCACCTGAGAACGAGAGACAGAGGAGAGTCCATATTTAGTCTTCATAGCAATAGCTGTTATCGTTGTCGTAGATAAACCCACGTACCTGCAGAGTGTTAGAGTGAAAAATATCTCTACACTTACAAGAACACCACTCATCAGTGACGTTTGCTCATCTTCAAAAGCAAAGAGCAGGACAGAAAAAGATACAGTATATGGTGAATAACAAGGATAACGTGTGTCGTTTACCGGGCCTTCCTTCTTTAAATAACAGGTGGTGAGATGATGGTACAGAAACAGACTCCGCTGACACAAGGCTTGTTTAGGACAAAGAGAACTTTTTATCACAAGCCAAGCATCAGGATCCATCACTGCAGTTTCAGCCAAATCTTAGGACAACTCTGCACAACTCTGTTTTCCCATAACCACACATTTTAAAGCATGTCTGACATCACCAATTGCATACATGTCATTTGTCCTATATTGGTAATCGTAAAATATAACGCAAACCCTCGGATCACAACTGGTCATTGCTCGCTCCAGTTCCAGAAGCTCCCGGTCTTCACATCCTAGGCTGACGTTCTCCCTTTTAACTTTTGAATATAAATTTCCAATGCATGATAACACATTTCTCCCAAACAGGAAACACCTGGGTTCTCTCCCATCAGATCCAAGTGTCCCTTCATTAAAGACCACATAGACTGGAAGCTCCAATTAATGCTGCGTTTGTGTGTGTATCTGCGTCATTACCTCGTTTATGAAACCCTAAAGTTTCAGAACAAACAGTTCAGCCACTGCTGAGAAAATAGTGTTGTATTGTTTTCCTGGGCTCTGCGAAGCGGATCGGCACTTCCTTAATTTGATGTCGTCATCAGAAATCCTCACCACTCGTCTCACCACTGTAGCCCCTCCTGGTGCGGGCACTAGTCCGGGCACATCTGGTTCCGTACATTCAACCGCAGAAGAAGAAGAACTACTCTCATTGTAGCTGCTGAGATGCAGAGCATCCACCGTGCCAGAGGGGGAGCTGTGTATCTGAGAGCTGGCCTATCTATTACGTCACTTCCAGGTACCTGGCCAATCACAGGTCAGTGGGAAAGCTCTCGTTGGCTGGCCAATCACAACACAGTCCACATTCTGGGGGTGTGGTTTTGGTCTGAAACAGCGCGGCTGATGAGAGCGTCAGTGAGGAGATATTTTGATCGGCTCGTTTGCAGC
Source organism: Solea solea (assembly GCF_958295425.1). Lineage (NCBI taxonomy): Eukaryota > Metazoa > Chordata > Actinopteri > Pleuronectiformes > Soleidae > Solea > Solea solea. Next base: position 6,805,535 of record NC_081148.1, on the reverse strand, counting down.
GATTAGGAGGTTTTTAACCATGAAAACAAGTTAATATATGTAAGTAGACCTCCATAACTAACATATATGTGTGATACAAGCATTCTATGTCACCTTTAACTCCCTTTTGCTGTGTTATTGTGCTCTTCCAAAATAGATACTGCATGTGGAAGGTTATTTTCTTGTTTTCTCATCCTAACACGTGTGTAGTGTTTCCTGTGAATCCATATTCTACCTAGAGTAGTGAGCTCAGTCAACCTGATGTTTCCGTGATCCAGGTTAATATAATAATAAACCGATGTGAGTCCCTTTAGGGTCTGTGTGACATAAATGAGTTCCAGTCCAGTTGGTGGCTCCCTCTTTTTCTCTCTTGTTTTGGTCAAAAGAGATTGAAAGAGCATGCATGGAACGCTTGTTTATGTATGAAGGGGGACTGTGGTTGGGGCACACTGTTGGTGTAGTGGTTAGCACTCCTGCTTTTGCAGCAGTGTTCACGACCCAGTCAGAACAAGAGTCTTTCTGCATGGAGTTTGCGTGCTCTCCCAGTATGTACGTGGGTTTTCTGCAGGTTCCTCCGGTTTTCCTCCCACAGTCCAAAAACACTCTAAATTGATCATAGGTGAGAGTGGATGGTTGTTTGTCTCTATGTGTGGCCCCGTTATGGACTGGCATCCTGTCTAGGGTGTACGCTGCCTTTAGCCCTATGCCAACCTTCATGTGGAGGTTATCTTATCTGGTTATCTGCAACTGAATCATGTCAGAACCACCTTATCACCACAATGACAAACATTTCTTTTCTCACTGGGTTTCAGCACAAGATGTGATCACATCTGCTGTTGTGTGCTGTGGTGGAGGAGGACGAGGGCCAACAACAAACAACATGCCAGCATCATAGATGTTTGAAGAAAGAGCATTCATTCTCTCATTCAACAGAGGTTCCAAAATAAACAAGAACATTGGTTAGTCTTAAATCTTAACGTGATTAGATAAAAGACATACTGATATTCTGATGGTAAAAGAAAATAAAAACAAACACAACAAAGCATATTTGACACAGATCACTGAAGACAAAGGTAAATGTTCTTAAATGCTGTTTCACTACCATCAACCCAACAAATCACTTTTCACTACATAAAATATTTAACTGCTGTCTGTTTATGGCTCTAGTGCCTCTTTTATCGCCTTAATAAAAAGTATACTATGTCGCCCACTGCACATCAATGGCTCTTTTTGTGTGATTTTATTTTTATTAAATGGCGCAGACACATAAGTTGTTCTGGACTTTGACAGCCCCTCCTGATGAGCATGGGTGGAAAAGCACTCATTTCATATGAGAGACATGACCTGAGACAATCTCTGAAATGGTCTGCTAATATTAACACATTTTATCATGTTTATGATCCAACTTTTTACGTTATGTTGCAAGCCTCTGCAACAGCTGTCACACTGAATGCCTAAATACATGTACATATTTTTATGAAAACTGTTGTGGAAAGGATAATCCAAAATGTCCATGTCATCTAAAACACATTTCTAGAAGGAGTGGATGGGAAAAAGCTTTGAGAAGAATACTTAAACACACAGAATAACATTTCCCTCTTTATGTGTATCATTATTTTTGCCAACTTATTTGAAATTGCACATACACAGTGATACACATTTGTGCAAATTCTGCTCTTGTCAGCTTGAGTTTTTGTTTTGTTCTGTTTTTTCTTCAGTGTCAGCGTTGTGTCAGAGTGGAGCGGGGAATGACGAGCAAAACAAGACAGGAAGGAGGAGTGGAGGAAGGGACTGGGTAACAATATTAGGAAGGGTAAATGAGGTCAGTGGATTGTGACTGCAGAGAAACTGAAAAAAGGAGAGAGAGAGAGAGAGCACAGCATGTATGTTTAATCTTGAAGTCACAGGAAAATTCACAGCTACAGAAAAGACCTTAGTCAGCAGACCTGACAGATAGCAAAGTTTGGTTTAAACACCAATTTCTTTTTATCTGAAAGTAGGCTGAGAGGGAGGCAGGGACAATATTAACTCCACTGCTGTGTGCTTTTAAATTATATTCAATAATATTGATATATTATATAGTCAATATGGCATTATATAGGAAATCATTTATTTTCCCCAAGAGTCCATGGAAAAATACAATCAGCCAAGCCAGCACATATCACCAGGGTAGAGGGTCAGTGGCTGGAGAGGTGGAAATCAATTTTCCAACCCAACCTTTTATTGAAAGAAAAGCTGCACTGTGGATAATTAATGTGTATGCCATTTACAAATGGTCTCTAATCATTGGGGAAAAAGGTCTAATGTCATGTTCTGAGCAGGTCGTGGCTTCTCCAGTATTTGACGACACGGAAATGTCCTCAATGTCGCAGATATTTTTAAACTGTATATCCATCTTTTACCCTCAAAGGATGAGTAATATAGATAAATGGATGCAAATAATTAAGAGGTGTTTTAAGGGACTTTGGCAAACAGAATCTGAGTTTCTCCACTGCCTAACTTTTAGCTCATCCTGCCACTTGTCCGCCTGTTCTTTTGTTTGACTCAGTGAAGCATAAGTATATGCTACCGCTTATACATTATGAAGCTCAAAGTAGCAAGCTGGTGGCATGGGGGTCTCACAAGGTCATTACCATCTCCTGTAAGTAGCCAGTTGATCATATTAAAGAGGGGTCTCGTAGCTCAGGGCCCGAGGCAACCATCTGATTTGTAAAACCCTCGTTAGCAAGTGTTGTTGAGAATGATTTCATTGTTCACATTCAGAGAATTATGGTTGATGACGTAAGTGATGATGAAGAGAGATCTTTTTTTTTTTGTGCTAACCCACACAGGAAATGTCTTCACTACAATTCATTAAAGGATTGGGGATCATTGGAGAACTGGACTCCACAAAACTAAAAATGATGTTGATGATGATCGTTTGGCAACACCACTATGGCGAGCAGAAGGAGAAAGAAAATCATCCAAACAGAAAACCCTTTTCCAAACATGCCAATAATATCCATCCACTCACACAATCTTTGAAACATAAATTACCATGATTTTTCTAAACACGCCCATTGGGGGAAAAGCAACAGTCAGTGCCAAGCTAATAAAACACTGAGAGAAAAGAGAGAGAGAGAGAGACTGGCCCTTGATCCAAATGCAATGTGCGCGTTTGTGTGTCTTCTGGATCACAGCTTTCTTTCAAATATAAATCACATTTTAAAGAAACAAAAGAAACACATTTCAGCCAGGTTAGAGAAATCCGACCTTATATGATGCCAAATACCCCAAAGAATAATGCTGTTGTTTTCCTGGTGAGGAAACACAGAAACGGTGCCCATAATTACTTCTTTATCCAGTTCTCAGATGGCACATTATCCAAATCTAAGCCTATTACCCAGGAAACAGATTGCAGATGCTTCAGAGGGAGATTCACAGAGAGAGAGACATTTTACAACATTACAGCATCATGTGTTGAACACAAACTCAACACATGGTGCTTTTAGGTCTGACCTGTCAATGATGCCACACATGTCAATCAGCAGGTGGCTGTAGTTCCCGATCAGCCTCTGCTGCACCTTGATCAAATCCACTTGTTGGTTGTCCACAGTCAGCAGACGCATGCAGCCCTGGAAAACCTTGAAGGGGTTCATACACTCCTGGCTGCTCCCATCAGTGGGGCAACCTGTGCATGAGAGGAAACCATGATGTCCTGATCCTAGAAAAACCTAACATTCACGTCAAAATTTACTATATAAAAAACATAATTTATGCATGTGTTGATTCATTCATTTTTTTTTTCCTTACCACCAAAGACGAGTTGAGCTGAGGTGACATCAAACGCGGGACTTGCATGAGCAGTGGTTCCTTCATCTCCGTCCACAGCGATCGTCAGATGTCCTCGTCTGGAGATCAGCAGCACAGAGTGCCACTGACCGTCATTCAGAGCGGAACCTGAGGACACACAGACTCTGACTGTCCTAGAACATGCTGAGTGGGTCTAAAGCTAATATCAGTATGTGCAGACTTTTTTAGGTTTAAATAGAAGTATGACAATTATGATCCGATTGTTCAGATATCATCTTTGGCCATGACTGAGAAGCCCTACGTTGTATTTAAAAATAAACATGGTTTTTGTAATTAAAATATCAATATCAAAATTAAACATAATATTTGAATATATTATACAAAGAGAAGACTTTTGATGAATTTGGAAATTGGAAGGTCAGACTCAGCAACATGACAATGTTCTTGGAGCTGGTAACTTTTTTTCTTTCTTCTTTTTTTTTTTTTAAAATTTCAGCAATTATTTAAAACTTTTAGCACTCTTGCCTTTGCAGCAAGAAGACCCATGTTTGCAACCTGGTCTGAACAAGTGCCTTTCTGCAGTTTGCATGTTCTCCCCATGTGTGCATGGGTTTTCTTTGGGTTCTCCGTTTTGCTCCCACAGTCCAAAAACATGCAGATTTGAGGATTAGGCAAATCGGACACTCTAAATTGACCGTAGGTGTGAGAATGAATGGTTGTTTGTCTTTATGTGGCCCTGTGATGGTATGGCAACCTTTCCAGGGTGTCGCCTGCCTTTTGCCCTATGTCACCTGTCATTGGCACCAGCCTGTTTAAACCAACACATTCCTCTTGATACCAAGTTAATGGACTAAAAACCGAGTCCTTTTACTCCCTTTCCTCTCCTCTGTCCCCCATTTTTCCTTTCAACCGGTCGAGGCAGAAATTTTTCTTCCTGAGAATTTTCTCTCCACTGATGCCTAGTGCTTGCTCATTGTGTGAATTGTTGGGTTTCTCTTCTCTCTTTAATATTGTAAAGGTTTCTGCCTTACTGAATTAAATTGAATTGAATTAAAAAGTCATGCTGGCGATCTGTCCATGGTGTACCCTGCTTTTCACCCTATGTCAGCTGAGTCTAGCTCAGCACCCGCCGCGACCCTCATGTGGAGGATAAAGTGGTAGAAGATGGATGGATAAAAAGTCATGTACTGCTTTGTTACATCCATGCTTTTGAATCTGTGAATACCAATATACCAGGACTGGATTTAACCGCACACAAAATGGAGACAAGGTGGTTCTAGTTAGAAGTTAGAGTTCATTCTGACCTGTGTTAAGCTCCAGTGGAGCCCTGCCAGGCTTGTGGATCTGCAGATACACCACAGCTTTGCTCAGGTACAGCCAGGCTGCACCACCTTGGTGTGGAAGTTCAAAGGTCAGCAGTAGCCCCGCCTTGTTCCACGTCCGAAACTGAAGCCCCACTGTCATGCCCATCGTCCACGCGTTGGTCACTATTGGCAACCACAGGAAGCTCTGGGGGCCAGTGAACGTCATGGCAACAAAAATGGGTTCAACACAGGAAAAGGTTACGTTGCCCTGAGACAGATAACGAAAGGAGAGGGGAAAATATATGTAATTATTTATATGAAAACAGGGAAAACACGATGAAGCATATAAATTAATTTGCGAAGCAGTGCCCTCATGCGCAAAAATCTCATCAGTAAGTCTCCTTAAAGAGCATGACAGTATTAACATAATGATAATAGCTAGGCTTAGAAAAAAAGCACCAACAGCTCAAAATGAAGACATCAATGTCACCCAACAGCTTCCTAATGTCACAGAGTCGAGAGTGAGAGACAGAAACAGAGAGAAGGAGAGAAAGTGGCCTTTTAATAACTGGGAGCAGTTGGCCATCTCTGTGCAGGCTCATAGTTTTGTGAAGTGGTAATTAGAGTAAATCCACTGCTGGGGCAGCAACAGTGATATGTTACAACCCATTGGGAATATTGAGTTTCTATTTTCAGTGGAGTTTGCAACACGCAGACACATGATCAACTCTAAAAGCTCTTTGCGGGGTAGTTAAAGTAATGCAAACTGCAGAGTAGAGAGGCACAAAGATGCAGCGGTGTTGTCCATTAGCTTGACACAATCCACAAGCATGCAAACTGTAATGAAATGTATTCATTTACGCAAACACAATGAAAAACTATTCTGTATGTGTCCCCATTATAACCTTTTACAGTAAGAAGGATGTTTTAACGAAAAAGTGCTTTATACCATTGTGTTTTATGCAATTTTTATTTTATGCAACAGTAAGGGACAATGTTTATGCAGTAAATCTTTAAGTGTAAGCTAAAATACAAAGCCAATTGTCCTCTTGATAAACAAAAACACACAATGAAACAAGTTGGACTTCAGGAAACCAGAATTTATCATTGTTCACCTAAATCCAGACAGACTTATAATAATTATTTTTTAATTTTGGTCTATTCATCAAAGCTTGCATTCAATTAAGAGTACAAGTATGTTGTTCTAAAGTACAGTATTTGTACTATTGTCCAGAGGTCAGAATGGGGAGGATGTGTAAATATTGAGATTTTAGACATTTCCCTGGTAATTGTTGGAGATTAAACCGTTTTTAGGATTGTTAAGTATTTTTAAATGATCCACAGTTCAGCATTGTTCGGCTTGATTCTTGTGTCGTGACGTCTCTTCCTGTGACAGCACTCTGACCACCATCAGTGGCCTGCAGTCTGGCGACGTCACGCATAGTATCCCCACAGCTCGCTTGGAACCTCACCAGAGCAGGTACTAGGTAAAGTACCAGGTATCGCTAGTGGACACGCAAGATAACTGTGCCATGGTGACGCAGGTGAGACGAGCAAGTGGAAATGTGCCAATAGTAATAGTAATAGTACCAAGCCATTCTTCAGATGAAGAATGCAGCACACAAATAATGTTACATTGTTTCTGTTCATGAAGACTAAACTGAGGCAGAATAATAACGTCATCAGTAATAACAATCAGATATACAATTCTCATATTTCTGATCTTTCTTTAGGTTTTCTAAACGTCGCTGTTCCTCAGTGTTTATACAGAATATTAAAATTAACACTTTTTTTATCAAATGCAGAGAAGTGACATTTTTTTTTTACCATTGTGGTCGCAGTTGTACAACATGCTGTCCACAAACAGAGCTGGTTTATCTGCAGTCCTGCCCTCATTATTTCCCTCTTTTTTATCAGTGGTACCTGCAGCCTTACAGCAAGAGTCTCCTCTTTATTCTATGCTTCTTCTTCTCAACGTCATCCCCCATCTTGAAGAATTTTAAATGAAGTAGCAGAGCTTTTCTGTGTGTTTTTGAATTGAGGTATAGAGGACACATTTTCAGGACAAAGACATCTAACCCGAAAGGCAGAAGTGTGGGAGCTGGCGCTGAAGGTTAATATGTCAATACACTATATGAGGAGGAGTAATGCCAACTATGGCTCCAGTGTGTCATCGAGTCATATTTTAAAAAAAAAACAGAGAACCTGTTTTCAGTCTTGACTCAGTCATTTTTTTACCCCACAGTTTTTTTTTCCACATTCTCACCTTGACTGAAATATCAATCCTCTGAGGTGAGGGAGAGTTGGGCCAATTCAAACTCATATTCACACCTACAGTTTAGATTATCCTAACCACAATCTGCATGTCTTTGCACTGTGGAAAGAAGTCCCCCGAGTGCCCTGAAAGAATCTTTGCAAACACAGCAGAACATGCAAACTCCACACATGAAGAATCCTGGTTGAATCCTGTGCTACAAACATGAACACTTGTTCTCTTCATAAGACCATAAACATAGCAGATACACCAGTAAATCAAGCTGGATGCATCCACCAAACATCTGTGTGTCGACATGTGGTATTAAACAGACACAAAGACACTTTTCTGCTGAACATTGAGAGTCTGTTTACCTTCACAGTGACACGCTGGTCTCTCTGTTTAGCGAGGTCGACCAGGTTCACGCCGTTGTAAATTATGTTTTCCAAACAGCCACAGAAATTTCTGTTTGACCCGACAGACCTCCACGAGCTGAGAACCCGGTCTGATCCCACAATCATCTGTTTACGAAAAACATGAACAGATAAAAACACAGAGAGTCAAAGAAAAGAAGGCGTACGTGTGTGAATGCAAGAGGCAAGTCTTTTGTTGGCCAGCATTCAACACCTTAAGGTTTCAGTCTGTAATTTGTTTCTGAAATATATTATTCATTGAAACCCACTTCTTGCCCAGATAGCTATCAATAAATAAAGTTTATTAAAAAAATGAATAAAAAAACTACTGCAATTCAAATTTGGAAAACCTGTAATAGCAGGCTACAATGCAACGTAAAAAAGAAGAAACACACAGTGCCTGAATCCATGTGGAGGAGGGAGATGAATCATGATTCACCTGTATGAATACATTAAAATGTATCCACACAGGTAAACACATCAGTTAGTGACAGGTACGTCAGCTTTTCTTTTTAGATAACTTTATTTGTTGATGATGTCAGGAATGTTCAACATCCAGGAAATCATCTCAGCTACGGACAGGAAGAGGCTGGACAGACTGATTAAAAACACCCGCTTTGTCCTTGGATGTCCCCTTGACCCAGTGGAAGTGGTGGGAGAGAGGAGAATGTCATCAATATCATCACTGATGGACAATCTCTCCCACCCCCTGCAGGACACCATCACAGCACTGGGCAGCTCCTTCAGTAACAGACTGAAACATCCTAAATGTCTGAAGGAGCGTTATCGCAGGTCGTTCCTCCCTGCAGCTGTTAGACTGTACAACAAGCACAGCTCTCAGTAGACCACACATAACCAGGCTACTCATTCCTCCCTACCACGGGCAATATACTTTAATCTTTACTGTACTATACTTGGAAATGCATGTTTATTATTTATTATCTTTATCTTTACTGTCTTTGCTGCTGTGACTATGAACATTTCCCCACTGCGGGACTAATACAGGACTATTTTATCTTATCTGCAGAGCAAGAGCCTGTTAACGTACCAAAACGTACCAAACTAGAAATGTAGTTTCCTGCCTCAAATGGTGCATTCTGAGGGCATTCAAAAACAATACAGGTATTTTTCAACGCTTAATGTATATTGAAGTATTCCTTCAAAGAAGTGAGGTCTAAATAAAATGTCTTCACTTTAAAGTTAACACACACCGAACACACACACTGGTTTCTATGACTTCAGAGGACATTGCCTTGACTTCCATTAATTTCCTGGACACTCACTAACTCTAACCTTAACCATAATTTCTACTGGCCTAATCCTAACCCTGACCTCAGCCTAACTTTAAAACTTGTATTGACCTTAAAGGAAGGGTAGAATGTAGTCATTTATGTTATGGGGACTCCATTTTTGTCCCCATAAGGAAGACGAGTCCCCATAATGTGACTGTGTAAACAGACAACATAAGGACTATACCTGTACACACACGTACACACCTGATCATGGTTCCAGTGGGTGAAACTCGTTGGGATCTGCAGCCACACTGTGTTTTTGTCCACAGTGAAGTTGAGGTGATCACTATGATGCTCCACTGCGACATGGTGCCAGTGTTGATCATCTAACAGGCTGCCCAGAGACACCAGATGCTGACTGTCACGAGAGGAAACATGGCCTGGAACGAAAGAAGGAAATGGAGGTTGAATGAATGAATGAATGAATGAATGAATGAGAAAGTTAATAATTTGAATTTGTTCTTAATTTAAGTAAATGGAATAGGTTCACGATGACAGCAAATACATCAAGTTTTCTTTATTTGTTATAGTGTTGCCTTTTATGCCTTTAAGTGAAGATGGGGCTGAATGTATTCATCAAATGTGAATTTGATTTTGTTTCAAATGAGAAAACAATGTCTGCATTGGAGAAGAAAGGACGCACAAAAAAAAGGAAATGGACATGTTGAGACATCAATCATTATTGATTCATCAGACAGACACTTGGCACAGCAGAGGGAGAGAGTAGAGTCTGGGACGGAGAAAAAGTCGCAAAATGTTGATACTGAACATATCAGTAAAATGATCACTGACAATGTTATATCACTTGTTACTAACTGAAGCATTACAACATTCATAACATTTGGATGTGAAAAGTGACTCAAAACATGTTTTATTTTATTAATAATAATAATAATAATAATAATAATAATAATAATAATATTTAAACCATAACATTTTTCAGAGATACACTGTTAAATACATTTCTGGACTTAAATAAGCTTCAGAAAATTAGATATTGTAGGAAATACCAGATAGATTAAATGTTAAGCCTAAGGGTTAGGGCACAATAGCATTTATAAATGTGAAATATTCAAGTTTAATCACTTTAGTTTCAACCAAATCAAAGTGGAGTATTAGCTTTGCCTTGAGGTACAGTTTACACAATCTAACAAAAAGAGATTTCTTTATATTCATTTGCCCTGAATGAGCACCATGGTGTCAGGTGAACAGGGAAATGCCTGAGGATGTTTTTTTTTCTTGTAAAAATGATTTTATGTTCTATCCTCTGTTTATATTTGTATGACATTCAAAGGCTCGCTCACATAATCCTCCCGTGCTGAAGGTGAAAGTTCTGTGTCAAGATATGCAACAACACGCCAGAAGAGGATCGGGAGGCATGAGGAGTGCAAGCGGTTGACAAGCATTTTAAACATGGCAGTTTTCAGTGTTCAAGAAATAAACTTGTTGTTTGAAATGTTTGAAAGAAAACATACATCCATCACATCTGTCGGATCTCCGGGCTATGAACAAAATCTGTGGCGAAGAACAATGAATTCATCAGAAACACTTCAAAAAAGCATCTTTTTTGAAGTGTTTTAAAAACAAGTTAGCTTTAAAAAAGGTGCAGATTGTGCTATAGCCGAAAGTCGTATATGCTTTTATTTAAATTCCAATTAGCTTTACTAGCTGAAGAGATCCATTACCTACAGGGATAATGCTTGTTCAGTAAGTGCTCTTTGTGTCTTTACTACTTCCAAAGCACTTGTGGGAGTTTGCCTCTGTGATCTCCACAATCATTATGGTTTTACTGGGGTCGTCTTCATTTTCAGTGACTTTCCTCCAGGATTCATGCAGATTTCTTCAAGGAACTATGTAAACTTCCCCTGCTTTATGACCCGAGAAGCTCAAATCAATGGCTTTTTACAGTGTGGGCTCTTGTGTTTGATCATTAAAAAAAGAAACTCCCCAAGGCAATATTACCAAATAATCATCTGTCTGCTGCTGCTGCTGCTGCGTTACAGCTCCTCACCAAGACACTCAGTATAATTTTGTGTGAAGACATTGACGGGTTTTATCAGATGATAGACTCCTGTAATTGTTGCCGCATTTTCATTATTCTCTGCTCAGCTTCAATAATTGAAATGGTGCACGCAATCAGTCAACATGAATCTGCTCATAACAGACACTGCGGTTTTTTAATTGAATGAAAAATCAAAAACTGACTAGAACAAGAAATAAATAAAAAGAAAAACTCCAGCTTTTTCTTAATGGTGATTCATTGCAAAAGTTCAATAGTTAATCAAACGTTTACAATTGATATTTATTTGCTATTCACAGCAGTTTATATTAACAATGCAAATCAACTTTAAACAGCGTTTCTTCATTGGAAATCAAACAAATGCAAAGGAGGTAACCTTATGAATCTCACTTTTAGATATATTTGATTATTTCAAATCAAAAGAAGTACAATAAGTCTAATGTGCAAATGCTTTTGTTTCAACATTCAACATAATCAACATTTAAAACAATGTTGATTTAAGAAACAAAAGCATTTGCACTTTGCAGGAGTTCCAGTTTAGATGCCTTCTCAGTTCCATACAAGCTGTTGTTTAGGGGTTGGACACTTTGATGCTACAATATAATAATGCAATAAGAATAAAGGCCTTTAATTAATCGCTGCAGCCCTGATTTATCTTTTTCATGTGTAAGTTATTGGAAGACCAACACATGAGTAAACCCACTTTAAAAATCAAGTGACTGCTTTCCTTTTCCCAGAGAGAAATGTATGTATACATTATTATTATTATTAGTATTATTATTAGTATTATTATTATTATTATAATAATACTACATATTATACATTTCATTACAGGAAATCAGTGTTGGAGCTGATCATAATCTACTGCAGTCATTTGTTTGCATCCGCTCCCATTGCAGACAAAAGCCTCATGTTATCAGGTGATTGAGGTGTTTGAGGGGTGCAAAAGGAGCATGTGACCTGTATAGAATATCCCAAAATGGTCTCACTCCCGGCACAAGTTAACACCAGGTGTGAGCAGGACCTTCTGTGCTGCTGAAATGACTGAGCTGTGGACTGTGATTAAGCACAGCTGGCTCTGCATGACACCAGCGCGTTGCTTCTCGGATGAAGGCTAAACTGTTTATTTACAATGCCGTCAGGCCGAGCCCAACACAGAAACCGCCCTATAAATCTCAATAGATGGAGTAGAATAACAGGGTAAGTCAATAGTGCAGTATTGGACACAGCAGGGAGCCTGACATTCACTGTCGCAGCTGAGCTGACACACTGTATCTGTGAGTCATCGTCTGCACTCGGCAACAATCTGTTTTCCAATCTACAGTAGACAAGATGGGAATAATTCAAATACTTTTATTTGCAAGAGACCATGAGTGCTTTTTGTGTTCTGGTGCCAGTGTGACGTGATCTGATGTGACTGAGGGTTGCTGCAGGAATTGAACCTCCGGGCACTTTAACGACAAACACAAATCAATCTTCTTTTATTTCGACAGCGACATGAAACTCTGAGCGTCAGAGGCATCGCCCATCAGCCTCCATTGAGATGAATATGAGCCTATTTCCTTCGGGTCATAAGTTAAACTCAGTGATGACGTCCCTCTTTCACACTTTACTCAGGATAGAATCCTTGTGCAAAGATGTTTCCAAGTTGAAAGGAAACTTGCATGAACATCAGCAAAACTTCAGTGCATAATTTACATCTGTACTAAGAAAGTAGTCACTGCTAACTGCAGTTGCTTTAATTCATTGATCTATGAATTTATGCCTAAATATTACTGCCTTCTGCTAATGTATCAACAGTATATGATTTGTATTTTGTTTCCTGGTGTTGTTGTTAACTTGTTTGTTCAAGTATGTATGATATATATGTATAATCCTTTTAACGGACCCTGCCGAGGCCTCACTTGTAAATGGGGTTTTTAATCTCAATGCGACTTCTTGGTGAAAAGTTTAAATAAATAATAAGCTTTTTGTAATTCATGCAAGTGGTTCATATAAACTGTTATGTGTTTGGTTAAATGCTGCTGAAGCTGCTTAGTGTGCATGTAGAATAATCACAGCAACAGGATGGGTTGAATACAAAAAGTTGGTTTTAGAAGCACAATGTATCCTCAATTTAGAAAAAACACATTTGCATTTTTAATGTCACACAAAGCAAAGAAACACAGCTGCCCATGGGTTCATAGACTGCGCTTGAGGGAGGGAAATCCATTTCCACAGCGGTGCATCATTTGTTTTGTGTCGTTGCAGGAAGTAGATGAATCAGTGTCAAACATAAAATACACTGTATGTGCTATTTTTGAGTTTTTACTGTACATATGGAAACTCATCTAATATTTACAAAGGATGAGATCGCACTGTACGTTGAGTAATTGAGTATGCACAACATGTACCGTACAGTTTTTACATCACAAAGAGGAAGAGGGAACATGACGGAGAATCAAGTTTGAGGCAATTTGAAAACCGGACGTATAACAAAAGGGAGTCGGAGAACTCTGCAACGGCAGATTCAAAGTGTGGAGATAACGTGAAGATCTATAAAAGTAACAATATCAGAAGACGGATGTGAGAGCAGAGGCCAGAGGGGCGAAGAGGAATGTGACGAAAGCAACAAAATAGGCAGGGAAGGGACTAGAAAGGGAAGAACAAGAGTATAAACATAGAGGAGATGCCAAATTTACTCAACTAACAGGAAAATTAGAGTTTAACTACAAGCACAAACTACACAGGAGTGCAAGCTAACACCAGAGCCGGGTATTAACACCTTGATGTATGTTTATTGAAATCCCAAAAGTAAACAAGGTAATATGAAATACAAATGCACAGCAGTGAAACACATGAAAAGCTTCTTAGTTTTAATATTACTCAAAGTATAATTGGATAAATACGTATTTCTCCACGTTTAAAAATCACACAACACAAACAGTGTGTTATCTTATGTGTTAACCACCAAAAACAGTAACTTAGAAATGTCCTGTTATGCAAATGAAAGGTGTATTTTGTTCTTTCTAAATCTTTTTTCCTAATCTCTTTTTGTTATGCACTAAAACACCAAAGCAGTCCTCTGATATTAATAGCTTATTTCTCCTCTTATTGTTAAGCCTTGAGTCTGAATTCAGTGATGCATTGTTTCTTTTTTTGGCCCACTCTTGTACAGTTTCACCTCTCTTCCTTTAATCTGATCTTAATCTTCCTTCATCTTCAATCTTATGTCTTGTAACAGAACAAGGTTATTTCTTCTTTTTTTTTACTCTTTTTGAGATTCTGAAAATCTCATCACATGTACTGTATCCCAGTACCAACACAAATAACAGAAGCTATTGGTCAGCAAACACCATGATGATATCAGAAGCAGTACATTTCTGTGAGCGCAGTAAAACAGCCACCAGAGTTTGGAAGCCTCACAGCTTATAGAGACACACTGTCAAATACACACGCGCCATCTAATGAAGTGCATGTTATCACAGGCTGTAAACTCTTGGCTCGGTGACATAATCCCCTGCCTCTCAGCAGAGACCGAACCATTAAAGAGTCATTCTGCAGGAATAGCTTTTACGACCTTGAGCAACTGTGACTTTTTGTGTATTTCAGAGTTTTACCTTTGCGGAGGATGAACAGAAGCTTTCCTCTCTCTAACTCCAGGGTGAGGCTGTGCTCGTTCCTGCCCTCTGCGTGAAGCAGTGTTCCGGAGTTCCTCAGGGTTTTAAATTTCAGAGAGACGCTCTCCCTGAACATCTGCCTCAGCCTGGGGCTCAACCTGTAGAGAAGGCTGCTGTGGCCATCGAAGCTCACCACGTCAGAGTCTGAGAAGTAACACAACCACATGTTACTAACAAGTGCAAAACAGTTTTGATCAAGGTCGAAATTTTATTGAAATTGCAAAACAGGACGTGCAATATTAAAGCCTAAATATGTGCCAAACTATCATTTTCAATTACTTATTGTCTTGATCTATAAATACTCTACTCTACAGACTTTTTTTTTTAATAAAAATGAGAATGATGATGTAAAAATTACCATTGTAAATGACCAATATCGCAAATGCAATTCCTGTCAAATTGATCGCAACTACATTATTCAAAATCGTTAGGTCCAGCTAAAGATGCTAAAGATGCTAATGTGGTGCTGATTTGCCAAACGATTAAGTATTTCTTTTTATTTATGAAGCCCAAACCAGAATATAACTTCACAAAATGCTCCTTTTGTCGCATGTTGCTGCTACTCGTCTTTGCTTGATTAAGAATGATTTTAGTCTCGTAATATTACAGTATTGTACGACTATTATTTACATATCATACAA
Organism: Solea solea; assembly: GCF_958295425.1. Taxonomy (NCBI): domain Eukaryota; kingdom Metazoa; phylum Chordata; class Actinopteri; order Pleuronectiformes; family Soleidae; genus Solea; species Solea solea. The sequence goes on along the minus strand of NC_081148.1, from coordinate 6,790,181 downwards.
TTGTTAAATGATTTTGGTATAAACACAGTAAACGCACTGTCAAAATATATAATGTAAATCTTACAAAGAAAGGACAAAGGATGTAAAGTTTTAATTTTGAACAATACTATACTACACTACTATTTATTGGAGAACTTTTGGAACTTTACTTCACCTTTTTTTCAGTTTATTCCAAACTAAGTCTTTAAATACGGTCGATGTAGAAGCTCTAAACAGATTACAGAAGTAAATTCAAGTTCAGATTATTTTCTCACTCTTTACTCTGTTTCTAGAGATCTATTTAAATCTCTCTCCTAATCTCTGTCCTCCCAGAGGAGTTGAAGGTATTGTGTTCAAAGACGACTCAAATCCAACACTTGAGCTGATTTCATCATCAATAATTTCTCTGCACCTTCAGTTTATGTTAATACAAAAAACAAGTCAATGAATTAGATTTTTTGCACATGTCATCACAAATATATTGTAACTGAATTTTTGAAAAGCCTTTGTTTATATATGACCTGCTGTTATCATGGACCTTATTCTTAGCTTTTGAAATATTAATAATGTTTCATACATAATTCAATAAAAACTATATGAATATACATATGTGAAGAACTCGCTAGGTGCAATGAATAATGTACTGTATGCGTGCCCTTTTTTTCTGCATGGCTTCACCTTGACATGATCACACTGTTTGTATTCTGGTCATGATGAAATTTGAAGTTTCAGAACAGACACAAATCAAACACACATTTTCTCCAGAAGAAAACAAGTTGAGTGAGTGATTAGAAATAAAGCAGATACAGATGGTCAATAAGGGGCTGGTCTCCAAGCTGGTGTCTGGAGTCTGAGAAGCAAATTACAGACATTGTAGCATCCTTCATGTCACTCTGAAGAAAATTATACCCCACCATTGCCCATCTTTGTGCTGAGCATTCCTGTGCTGATACGAGAAATCTGCCACCACGTATCACTACTGAAGCGTCAAATTAGAAATGTCTTCTGAAGCATTCAGTGCTTATGAAACTTTGAGACACTGGAAACCACACAAACCCACGATTTTAATTATTCAAAAAGTCAACGCCGAGAACTTTCTACTCTTCACCTTCTGGATGAAATGAGGAAATGTTGCCAGCATCCACGCAGTCTAATTAAATCCCATTCCTCTGAACAGAGAAGCATACGTCTTTGTTCCAAGCACACAGCCTTCCAAAGATAATTGATTCTTGCACAAGAGTTTAGGTTTAAATATGAGATATTTTCAAACTCTTCCAGTTTTATTGCAGTATAATTTTCTGAGTTGGATTGATTTGGCTTTTTTTTTATTTCGGCTTCATCGTGGATTTGCATGACAAGTCGAGAAACGCTGTCTGGGGGCAGAGAAGAACTGATTAACTTTTCACACTGAGTCGACTTCTCGTGACATCTCTCTTCTTTGTTTGTGTGATGAAAGCTTCTCTTCCAAGCAATAGACACAGGAAGAGGCAAACTTTCTGTAATTGTCAAGGCCACAGCTGCTGTGTCCTCTCCTGCCTCGTCTGCCCTCACTAATGCCCTGTCTGGTTTTTCTGTCCATTCCTCACCTGCCCAGCAGTTTCCAGGCTCCAGCGTCTTTCACATGTGACTAATTCAACCTCAAATGTCTGCGCCCTCTCCACCTGCTCCTCATTTCCACTTATACTGTGTTTCCATCATACTGGAATATTGGTTAATTGTAACTTCATTTACAGTGTGCACCTGTTAATATACACAAACATGAGTTCACACAATGCTGATTAAGACTAGCTGCTCCTCAAGACTCCAGTTGTGTTTCCATTATAGGTTTTTGCAAAACAAAAGTGACATTTCTAAAATTTCCACAAAGTGCAATTGCAACTTGTTTCCATTTGCAACATCCCATTTCTCATCCCGCGAGACTCCACTTTGAGGTAGATGGCTGAAAGCAATTTCGCGTTTCCATGTTTTTTTCGATTGCTGCTATACTGCTGTTGCTGTTGAATGTTTTCATCTGCCCACACATACCACACCATCTTGTCTGTCGTGAACCGGTCATGTGACCCCCCTACATCATGTCCAGTGACACCGGTGATGCGGAAATGCGGAAAACAAAGGGTTTCCATTACACTTTTGCGATTAACTTTTATATAGAAATGTGTGGAAAAACCACCTCATGAGTGTAAAAATGGTTTAGCAATATCTGAGAGGTTTTTCTAAATGTAAGTATGTGTCCATTACCAGTTTTTATTGCAATTGGTAATGGAAACCCTCTTTGTGTCTGTGTTTCTCAGTATAGCAGTGACAATCCTGTGCTGCACATAGGAAGTGATTCATTTTATGTCACTGCAGGCAACAGCACAACTGCACTCGTAAAGTGACTGTACACAACTATGCACAGGTTGGGGTAAGACTGAAACTACAGTGCCCATGAAAAGTTTCAGAGGTGAATTACACTCAATTAGCAGTTAAAGGTGATAAATGCTGCCTGCCCAGACCCACCCCTGCACTGTTACTGTATACACACACGCATTTCTGCAATCCCTTCTGATATTATTGCTTAACAGAGCCCATTTTCAGATGAAGGATGTGTCATTCTTGCCCATGAAAAACAACAAAGAGCAGAGGAATGACATCATCAACAAACAAAATCACCAAAAAGTTGCGTTACTGCACCTTAAATGTGGTAAAGTAAAATATGATTTTGACATAGAAACAACAGCAAATTTCACTCTGTCTGCTGCACTTACTTGCAAGTCCCTGTCCCCCTTAAAGGTGAGTCTGCCTAACAACAATAATGCTTTAGGTCACTTTGAGACACTTTTCACACTGGCAGCGTGGTGTACACTGTGTGACCACTCTATCGAACACAAACACCGGCAGTGGAGAGAAGAGCCTTGTCCGAGTGCTATACGCTTGGATGGTGGATTGTTTGACCTTAAGTGCATAAATGTGATATTGATTTGCAAGTGCCTGTGCTCAGATATTTGCATAAGATGATTTAATTGGCTGGTGCCACTTGAAAAAGTTGTGCATTTATCAAAGTCTGCCGCGCTCGACATTGGCAAAGTGGCGATGGATCCGCAGTGCAGTTCAGCGATGTGTGACCCTGCCCCACTTAAAGTAAGTGTCCACTCGAAGCCTCCACTGCATACACGCGAGTGCAGCATTACCTCAGTCCCTCATTTCCATTGATCATGAAATTTTACATTCCCCCCCCCCAAGCCGGAAAAAACAAAACATGGGGTTGAGGTGTTGTTGTTGTTGTTGAATAAAAATAAAAAGTGTAAGGAAATAAAAAGCCAGAACTAACTGTAAGGACATCCATACGTCTCCAGCCTGAGTCCAATGCGGCCATTTCGATTCCAGTCCAGTGGGATGAGGCGAACATAGCGAGCTATGACTCGATGCTGGAGCTTGTGCTGGACCACGCTGTCTGCATTTGTGTTACCTGGAAAGGCCTGAAACACACGGAGAGCATAAATGTTACCTGGTTTTTCAATCAAAGCATCTGTCCATAGTGAGAAATCCTACAAAGAGAAATGTGAAACATCTCCCTCTGGATCTTTATTGTTTTTTCCACTAAACAAGTGAACATGTTATTTTCTCGGATCAATGAAGCTGAACTGCAATCCCCCAAGGCTTCAGTGAGAAGTGATATGTTTGATTTTCCTCTTAATGAGGGGGAATATTGTGGAGATAGGGCCACATTCCCGTTGAATTGCTTCTCAATCGGGTAGAAAATTAGATTTGTGAGGCACTAGGTGTAGTTTTATACATATTAGACATGTTGGTAAACACTTGGTCCATGGAGAATACCATTTATTAACCTCTGTGATCCTCTGAGAGCCAGAGTGACTGGATGTGTGTGGACTGTATTAACCTCTTTTTAAAATAATCTATAAATGTTTCCCAATTCACAATTCTATTTTGTAGTAGTTCAGCTTCTTTTCACACTGATGAGAAGTAAGATGGTGTGTATGGTGTTTGTTTTCTTTCTGTGACAGGGAAACACTTCATTATCATCTTCATTATAAAAAAAAAAAACTCTTTCAGCTCTTTACACTACGTTTTACAATAAAGCATTCTTTAGTTTTAACCTCTTATTTAACTACTACTTATTCAGTCAAACTTCAGTCTCTGTATTGGAAAAAGTTTTTTTGTATTTGCTAATACATCAATGACAGTCAATGAGGTGAATATCAGGTGACATTGTGCAGCCAGTACATTGTGGAGAAGTGGAGACATAGTTACAAATGTATTTCCATTGATCAGTCAACACACAACCTTGTTACATAAATAAATGAAGTCTTGTGTTGGTTCATGCAGGACACAGAGGTCATACACCCCAGCTGACCGCAATCTTTTAGTCACAGTCCAACTCTCACACCATGCAAGACCATTTCATTAACACTCCTCCCACTCCTCACTCATTTCCTGCTACACCAATGCTGCCTCACATCACATCAAACTTTGCTGCCACAACCCCAGCCTCCACATTTCTCAATCAGAGTCTAACAAGCTCAAAAGTCCATTGTGTTTTCCTGTGTCTTGCTTGGACTCGCTCTTGTATGGGGGTTTTCTGCATCTGAAGTCTGACTGTATTTTGATTTGTTGCAATAAACGGTTTAATTTTCCCGACTGTTTGTCAGGTAGACCATATTTTGTCTGCTTGTGTCCCAGTTTCAATTGTAACCCTTCTGGCTCACATTCTTGTTCTCCCCTTTTTTATGTTGAGATACACTCTAATACTAAAGTGCAGGATGTCACAGTGACTATTTAATTCAATACTGTATATTGCTGTATGATTTTCTTCTCATTCAACACAAGTTCATTAAATATTGAAGGGATGGTTATGCCTTGTGCAAAGACACTTTGAGACATAGCACGCCACTGCTATGAATGTTTTGCCCCACATTTATGAAACATCTCCCTGTTTGTTGTTGTTCAGTCCACAAAGAAGTTTACAACCACAATAAATAAATTGTCATAACATTTGAGGCTATTGTCCAGCTCATTAATGTCCTCCTGTGTGATGGACGACATCAACCTACTTCCAGTCTGTTCACATAGCCAGGTGGGGAGGGTAAGAGCATTTCCTTACATAATCACTACTCATATAGTGGCATTTCCACATTTGAGGGGGGGGGGGGGTGCCAGAGTACTGGCACGTAGAGATTGTGACTACTCGAGCATGTCTGCTTATTTTCATCCCTGTGTGATGCTGTGAAGCTTCCTCTGAAGTGTTGACTCATTTAAGTCAAGTGTCATCATCTGAACCGTGTAAGTGCGATGTTTCACTAATCTGACAGAGCTGAGCAGCTGAGTCTGTCAGTGATCAAATCCTAACCTCCTCACATGACTTTCTCCTGCTGAGGGAGCTGAGAAGAAGTGCACCTCATGTAGCTGAGGCGTTTGATAATATGACCTGACTCGAGAAATTAAATCCGTAAAAGGACACTTTAATTACAAAGAGAGAGAGGGAGAGGGAGAGAGAGAGGGAGAGAGAGAGAGAGGCAGACGAAGACAGGAAGTGCAGTCTAATAATAAAGCACAATGTCACAGTAAGAGAGGGACACGGAAAGACCCTATGTGCCTAAATAAGTAAATAAAATGAAAAGACCGTGACTTCCTAAAGGCCATGACACAGATGTTCTGTTATCGTTTGAAATTTGTGAACTTTCAGCACTGATGAATGGTAAATTGTAACCAGTATTGACCTTTGAGGGAATGGAGGGACACAGATTCAAAAGCTACCATCATTTATAAGTGATTGCCACAATCAGTTATAAATGATTGTGGCAATCACAAAGTTAATACAAATGCAAAGTTAACATTTTATCACTGCAGAAGGTCACACTTGCTCAGTGGTGGTATGCCTCTGCTGACCAATGGAGTTCACACCACACAATCTTTTTACAGACTTGTAAAACATGCACTTCAAATCAAATTGTGAGACCATTGAGACTTTTTAGCACCAAAAACCAAAACTGTTAATCAGTGAATATTTATGGCAAATTTGAAAATATCCTCTCAGGGCATTTTTAAGATGACAAGGTCTCAGTGAAGCTGACCTTTTACCACTAAATTTTTAATGAATTCACCTTTAATTTCCGACTGTTTGGGTCAGCTGTAATTAAAATTCATATCCAGGTGTTATATCATGTTGATTAAAAAAAACACACCAAAAAACTAGGTCACTATGACCTTTACCTTTGACTCTTGACCACTGAAGTCTGAAAAGTGGCTCAAGCTGAAAATAACATCAACATTTCGCCATATTAACTTCAAACAATGTTTAAAATAAACCAAAAATAATAATAAAAAAAACCATTTACAACAATATTTGTTAACTTACAATTATATTAAAGGCGACATAGAATGCTTGTATCACACATATATATTAGTTATGGAGGTCTACATACATATTTTAACTTGTTTTCATGGTTATAAACTTACTAGTCGCTGCAACCGAGCCGATCAAAATATCTCCTCACTGACGCTCTCGTCAGCCGCGCTGTTTCAGACCAAAATCACACCCGCACAAACGCAGCGCTAATTGGAGCTTCCGGTCTATGTCGCCTTTAAATATTAAATATAAATTTGAAATCTAAATATTAAATCTAAATATAAGTGTTAAATATAAATCACACATTCAGTAGCTGAGTACCAAAATAAAAGCTTGAGATGGTCAGACTGTGTTTATAGAATCAAATAACACATTTGATTTGTACTTGTGAATGTTCCAATTCACAACTACAGTTCTCATACCCGCAAATGTTCTGGTGCTGGCTCCACAGATTTAACCAAGTACGCATCGGGGGTGAGTTGAGTGTACTTGTGAAAGCCATGTATCCCAGAATGCATTTTGCCGGAACTTATCGACAGAGAAAACACATAAAAACCTGAAATAAATCTCTTTCTTATCATAAATCAGGTACCAAATTCTAAGTCCTTCTTTAGAAATTATTTAGAAAACCTGAAAATGAAATGCCTCCAGCTATAATAACCAGATGCAGAGACATAACAATCAGGAAACCAGTGCATTCTTGAAATGTATACCATATGCACAAGCTAAAAATGTCACACCTACATTTCCTACAGCCAGTTTGTAGCTGTTGTCAAAGAGCCCACATTTGCATTTCAGCGTGCCACTCAGCAGAATCTGTGCCAGCGCTACAGGGAATCCTGCTTCCAATCCCTTCACCTCCATTAACACTTAAGGTATCCCCCGGTTAGAATAGAATATTCCCAACACCATCTGTCCATTTGCATCCTTTGGAACAGATGTGAAGAAAGAATGAGTAGAGAAGATGATAGAAGGAGAAAACTGGCCAAGGAGAAAGCATTACTCGCTAACTCTGGCCTCTAAAGCTTAAAAGACAGAAAGGCCCACAAGGAATTATGACTGATGAAGCAGCTAAGCAGTCAACTCTGTTTCCCAAAAACCATAATAACCTCGGCTGACTAACGTGGGGAGCTTCAGAGGGACGTTTGAGACACGCTGTGGATTTATCTCGATTTACTGTATGCTGGGTGTGAAATCAACCAGAAGCCATTTCTGCTCTGTCTGAGGAAGTTTTGGGCTGACATTAGATTTACCTTCACTGTGAGAGTCTCACCTCTCATTTCAAATGAAGCAGTTTGTCACAGCATCGTCGGTCTGTACCAGGTGCTATGACATGACTGCCTCTACCTTATGACAGAGAACAACCCAGGTGGAAAAATAAATAAATACAACATTTCAGAGTTAAAGGCTTGACAAACAGCTTTTTTTCCCCCCAGAACAATTTTATGTGTGTTTTTTTTGAGACTTAATGAAATAAATCTCAGGATTCTGTTTCACCTGGACATTAATTCAAATGCATCTGTTACAACTGTTTATATGATTACTTTGAAGATGTTGATGTCAGGATATGCAGACAAATTAAAGGAATTTCAACACACATTTTAGACAATATTTGTAATTATGTTATGCTGTGTTATCTCCTCACAAATATGAGCTGTTGTGTTTTAGTTACCTAACAATGAGCCCTTTAAATGACTAAAAACTTGAACGTAGTCTTCCAGTTGCAAGCTTCTAGATTTGACTGGTGCCATGTCAGATTTTGTAACCAGAAGTTAACAGATGTCACTTTCAACCAAGCATATATTGGTGGTTACTTTATCATTTACAAAACTGACTTCATGTTATTTTGAAGAACTTAAATTAGTGATTGCGACTATTAACTACTCTGGTGTTATAAATCAATTGAGAGGTAGATTCATTTTCCTCAAGACTTCCATTCAAAAGGTTAACTGTCACTTCTTTCCTACTTCTGAGGCTTCACTTTTCAAACCAGAAGGCTGCATCCATTTCTTACACATGGTATAATGGACAAATGAAACACTGGCTATAAGGGAGGACTTTGCATATTTTTAATAATATGTGAAGGCTTCTCTTGATCACCAGGATGAGGTGCTTCAGAAAATGGTGCTTGTCATTTAACATCATGTTGTCAGGGTTAGGCTAGATTTATACTTCCTTATGAGTCCACAGTTCAAAGTTGTCTTTATTTTCCCACAAGGGGCAAATTGAAGCACAGCCAGCAGCAACCAAGAATAAATAAAAATAGACACAAACAACAGTTACAATGACAGTGACAAGACAAGACAAGCAGTGACACAAATGACTCACTCAGAGCCATAATGGCCATAATCTGCTTTACACGGATGTCATTATCCACAAGATTACAATGGCACACGCAGACCCTTTGCAAAAATATGTGATGTCAAAAAAACAAACATCAGGGGCTATGCAGCCCAGTTGTTGGTGTGCTCTTTTTTTAGTTGAAGAAGATGATGACAATGAGAGAGGTTATGCAAGGAGGTACATGCACCTGTAAAATACAGATACTGGCAAACGTCTGGCAAAACAACAAAGCTACTGAAGTGGAATGTGAAATTTGTACTCACACATACTAGACTGATGTGGACCCTCAGTTTAGTCTGAATGAAACTGTGACCATGTGCATGTTGGGGGGGTGGGGGGTCTGTTATATGACTTTTTGTCACTTAACTCCAAGTTGCTCCTGACCGCTGTGCCGGCAGCATGTGAATGGGTATGAGAGATGTGTAGAGTGGCTTTGGAGGGGCCACAGAGACCAGTCATGTTATGGGGAGGGTTCGGACTATTCTAAGAGCAGAGCAACAGAAGGAGGCCCCCTGTATCCATGTGTGTAGTCTGTTTATCCATTTCTTGCCAAACCTAGTCCTAATGAGACTGTTAGTCAGAGACTGTGCTACCGAGTCTTTAGTGCAACCGTAGTCACCTCCACAAAGAGTCCTGCCACCTCCAGGAAGCGTGGAAAACAATTTTTTTTCAGTATTAAACTTTCAGCTATTGAACAATTTCTAGTATTAAATTGTGTTGACCCAATGTTAGTAACTGAAACGGCAATTTTAAGCTGCTATGCCTAATGAGGTGAGGGTGAACAAGAGAGTGTGTGTGAGAGAAACTTTTTTAATATCTTTGATTATAATGTAGGAGTTATAAATTTGGGGGAGAAGCAATATCAGGCAAACATTGTTCCAGGCAGAGCATTTTAATTTAAGTAAATACCCTGGTGTAATGCACCTCGATGCAACTTTGGCACATCTTACTGGTGATACATGGTTACAGCACATCTGAAATCTTATATAATGCAGACTGCACAGCACAACAGATGCAAGTTATGATCTTATACAAGTCAATGGACTGTAGTGTGTGTCTATAGCTCCAACCTATAGGAGTTGGACCACTGTGCTTGGTGCCCCAATGGAAGGGTGCCAAAAATTAAAGCACACATAGTTGAGTACAGTACCCTGAAATAGGCCTAACATCACAACTGACAGTAGTTTTGTACAGTGCACTCACCCCGATATTGTCCTCCTGTCGATACTGTTTCCAGTTGTGTCCTGTGTCACTAAACATCAGCAGGTAGGCTGTCAGCCAATCAGAGCTGCCATAACGGCCTTGGGTGGCAACAGCAGCGATTTCTGTGCGCAAACCCAGGTCGACCTCCAACCACTGATACCTGTCTGAACTCAGGGGAGACCAACCTCCAGCACCTGGAGAGAAGGAGGAAAGAAAAACCTCTGAAGGATGGAAAGGCACAATAATAGTATTTGATTCTTTACAAAAATGGAAAAACATCGAATAACTGTGCGTGACTTTTGTTAGGAAAAGGGAGCTAGAAAATGTAAAGGGAAATTAAATGACAGCATGAACAAGAAGAGTTATCTTTTTTTTTTTATCTTTAAATGGTTTAAATCTTCAGACTGTAAAGGTTTTATCAGAGTCCATCTCTTTGATAAAGCCTGTTCTCGACATACCACAACCTATGTGAGCTGCAGCTGAGGCCTTTATGGTGAACACCGCAAGCCTTATACAATATTAAAAGTAGCTACTTCATTGCTTCATATAACCTGAGTACGAGGGCAGAGGCCCATAAAATGAAGACATTTTAAATAATTAAAATACCACAAGGTGTGTGTGTGTGTGTGTGTGTGTGTGTGTGTGTGTGTGTTTGTGTGCATGTGAATGTGCTGAATCAGACGAAAGGGACATTTCTTCTCTTAGTGAGTCCCTTCATAGTAAGGACAGGACCTAACTTGAGGATGCTCTCACCTGTGTTAACTTTTGAAAAACCTTGAAACATAATTCTGATCAACACAAAAGACTGTATTGAAATACCCTTCTAGTCCACACTTTTGGAATCATTAAGTAGACATTAAGCTTTTCCAACCTGGTTCAGAAGTCTGGTCTTTTTGCCTATCCCCAACATTTTTTCCATGGAGCATTTCTGCCCCATAATTCCCACAGCCACTGTTTGTTCTCACAACGACCTCCCCCTGGAAGTCTACCACTGCCATTCTTCACCACTGGGAATCTAAAAAGTCTTAGGCAAGGGAAAAAAAAAAATCTGAGCTCACAAAAAGCAAAGATGGATGGAAGCGGTCATCACAAAGATACAAGTATTATTACTACACAACATGTGAGAAATCCCACTGATAACAGGGCCGCTGTGATGTGTTTTTAATGTTAGACGACTGCTCACTTTCGAGTGACTTTGAAGACATGTCTAATAAATAATTACAACGAAAGACAGTAATCAATGTCACCCTCTTTCTGCTGAAATTTCCCTTATTTACCACTGGCAGCCAAATATTACAAATTCAAAATATATGTATCTGTATCAAAATTCCTTTTAAAAATGAACTTGAATCTGGGCTCTCTGCCAGTTGAGTCACTCGGAATCAGGTTAAGCAAGAGACCTCAGGAGAGTCAACTTTCCTTATCTTCTCAAAGGAGTAAGCAATTTCAACATTTCCACTACAAACCAGAAACCCCTAAGACCGCCACAACCAATTATTATAATGAGATGTGTTTTTTCTGTTTCCTCCCGAGGTAGATGTTAGATTAGTCAATTAAGATTACTCATTACCACACATGCACAGATTAGCATTCTGAACCCAATCTACGCCTCGTCTCTGTGTGTGTCCAGAGTAAAATGTGATTAAATACCCTGTGCATATTTTCAAAAGATTGACAGTGGTGGTTGCGACGTCTTAGATATTAACTGAGGCCGACCATGAACCACCGCGGAAGAGACAAGCATCGGATGCACTAACTACTACAAAGTCAAATTGGTCATCAGTAATTAATAAAAAAGATTTAGCAGCACAAAATTATCTGAAGGACAACACGAGAAAGACATTTAAGTACTCAGAGAGAGAGAGAGAATATGATCTTCCAGGGATTTCATTAATGAATTATATTGTATAAAAAGAGGCTGTAAAACAATATGCAGTAAGTGAAATTATTTAAAGGAATACTTCACTGATTTGCATTTAGCTTTGAATTACTAGAATAGGGATAGTATTTTTGAAAAATTGTGCTTCCCAACCTCAGTTTCCCCTGAAACGTTTTTTTTTGTTACTTGCCCATCAGCGACACTTGAAACTGCAACGCTAATTCCGAACTCGTAAGGGGAAGGGACCCCATTCCCAGAATGTAAACAGTGTCCGCCATCTTTGCTAACAGTTACGCTAACAAAGAAAAGAATGAAGACATTTCTCAACTCCGGGCAAACTGATGTTGGGAAACACAATTTTTCAAAAATACTACCCTGTTGTAGTGATACAAAGCTTAATGCTAATCGGTGAATTAGTCCTTTAAGGCAACTTAAATAATTGTGTGATGACAAACTGAAAAGCATTAAGTGGGTAGAAAACTTCTCATTTAGCATCAGGCTTGACTTTCAGAGCCCTTCATATGTATTCAAATTCAAATTCAAATTTCCAGCTAAATTTTTTGATGCTTCATTATATTATTATGAGTGTGGGATCAGTTTTCTGTGTGTGTTTTCTATGTCTTGCTTTCGGTATTCAGAGTAAAATGTCCCTTTTTTTTAAACAAAGCCGATAAGTTAACGCACATTCTTATACAGCAAAAAGACAAGTGCAGAGCCTTGGGAGGAAGCAAAGATCTCTTGATGTTTCTCTTAAATGGAGCCGTGTGTTGAGTCTCGGCTCATTTTGTTTTTAAATTAACTCTGAATGAAGAGTCTCCTCAGAGAGTGACTTTAGAGGGTGAGGAGCATTAGCAGCAGCTGGAGGAGGAATAAATTAGCAGGGGTTTGAATTCTAGTAAGAACAGCTGGGATTCAATAATTAAAGCAGCTTTTATTTTCACATGAATGAAACATTTTGTTATATCGTGGATTATGTCTGAAGTGAATGCTGTTCCTCTCAAAGCTCAATTAGATTTATTGAGCAAACACTACTGCTACAGGTCTAAGCTCTAATGCAATACTAATATCAGGCTGAGGATTAATGAGGCATTGTACCTTCTAGAGGTTTGATTGTGAGCAAGATAATATTGATGGGGCTCACAACCTAAACACTCACCAGTATAAAAAAGAAGAGAGTAGAAGCTCAAAGCTTTCTTAATGTATGAAACCCTTTACATGCTATTTTCCATGGATCCATCTTTGAATCAACTCCAGCAACGATCCATGAATTCATGAATGGTAAATGGCCTCCACCGATTTAGAATTTGCCCTACTGTGTTGAAACATGGCATGTAGACTCGAGTAGCATTATTGTAAACACTTTTGTTAAAACGTTACTGATAAAATGATGCTGGTAGAAAACAGTCACTTGTTCATTATGAGTTGGTGATGTTAGTGACATCTGTAATGTCGACTGTCTCCTTCTCCTCTTTTCTCTTGCCTGTGGGTCACAGCCTTGTCTGTGATGCCCCACATTCTCACTCCCACCTTTCCATTTTTGCTCTCTGGAGATGAAAACATGCTCCTCTCTTCCATCTTCACCCTCCTTTCCATTTTCTCTCTTAGTGTTTGTCTTTTTCTCATGTGGTGCACCAGGACCATTGGCAAGTGCATTAGCTTTCTTCTTCTCCTTCCTTTTCATCTTCTATCTCAACCATTATCTTTGTGTAATTTTGGTTGGATAATGATGCATAACCACCTTCTGATCCATTTTTTTTTTCCATTTTTAGTGTAATAGTGTTTGTTCTTGGTGTTTTTTGGCATCCATGATATTACATTACTTCTTCCCTTTTAAATTCCTTCAGCTTTACACATCTTCTTCCTCTGCTGCCTTTGAGAACCTTTACTGAACTGTAACCTGACTCGTGTTTTCTCTGTGCCAGACAAAACCAGAATTACATCCTAAGTGCCTTTCCCTTCATCTTCAGTTTCTCCAAAGCACGTGGAAAAAGTAACATATTTCTTCCCTTTACATGCATCTTATCTGTTTTTGCAAGCATCAAATTCTTCTTTATACAGATCAAACTCAGATCAGTCGGCAGTGACTGACTGAAGTGAGGGAACACAGCGGGTGTTGCTGCTCGCAGCTTTTACCAAACACACAAGAAGGTTCCCAGGTGGTTAGAATCATTCACATCCTCAGCAGTGTCTTTACTCAGTTTAGGTTAAGACGAGTAAACTCTTCCTGCAACAATGCAGCAAAAAACCTGTCTTTTTCGCACCTTCCTGTTTCAGCGTACATTATTTTAATGTGGTCACTCTTTTGTGACAAAACATGACCATTTTCCATGGTGTGACATTCTTAACTAATAAATTCACCTAAAACCAGAGTAGAAAGAGGGGGAAAAACTGCTCTTCTCTCTTTCTGCCTTGTCTGTCTCCGTTTGTCAGTTCATTCATTCCCCCAAGGAAGTATCTGTCAGTTGGTCTGAATCCAAGCGAGAGTCTTTTTTTTTGATGTTGTGTGCCGTGTGCCCTACATGGAAGCGCATCATGAGGTGAGTCTATCAGACCAGGAACAGAGGGGAGTTTCCTTTGTGCAGCTTTCCTTTCTCTATATCACAGAATCAAGAACCCTTTTGTTGTGACAGTGCAAACCACTGCCCCACCGTGTTGGCCCATTAATTACCCTAAACTGAAAAGGCACGGATTCTGTGGTTTAGATGGAGAAAACCTGGTTGATGAACCGTTAAATGACCCCAAAACAAACTCACAGAAAGGAGCTGGTGAGAAGAACAGTGAGGCTCAGCAAGAGAGTACAGTTGTTCTGACTCACCTTCTCTTCGGTTCAGCTTAGCAAAACCTGGCCCGTGGCTGCCAGACAATTGTGAGGAGCTCCTGAAGGATGAGGGCAGTAGATTTGACACCAGGGGACTGTGACACACCTCTGTCAACAACAGAAGAGGAAGAAAGGATTCAATTGTAAAACATACTCTTAGCCTGCACAGCCAGTTACAAGCTTTTCATTATTATTATTTCAATGTTTAGAAATTCACTGATAAGGTTTTTCATTCATCATCCAGTGATGTTCAACCAAGGTAAGCTAAGCTAGCAGTGCTTAGTTAAAATGAACGTCTGTTACATGTTAAACTATAACCAGAGGAGATTACACAACATCCACAACTCTGTTTCTCAGTGTGGCAGTGATAAGATATGGCGTCGGTCCTCCGCATGGCAACATTTTCATGCTTCACACAGAAAGTGATGTGTTGTATGCCAAGACAGATGGAGGAATAGCAACATTGTGCTAGAAATAAAAATGAACAAACATTTTCAAGGGAATTCTAATGCTGAAAAAAAAGTGGTAATCCATGCAGTTTGTTGCTGCTGTATACACACAAATGCTCCCTCAGTCAGGTCTGACAGTATTGCTTGACAGAGATGAAGACAAAATGTACATACAGCAGTTTCAAATAAATACAATATACATATAAAAACAATTACACATAATGTAACATTATGATCAAACAGCTCCTCAGCGCTGTCACCAAGCGCCCTTCTGATCGCGTTCCCTTTGTGTGTGTGTGTGTGTGTGTGCGCTGTTCTTTGTTACCAGTAACTACCGTGCACTGGGGCCCGTCGTTACCAAACCTTGTTCATCTCCTTTATGTACATGATAGACGCTGCGATGAAAACTGCATTACCTGCGATTAAATAATGGTTGTTGGTTAAGTTTTAGCGACCCTCTCAATGTATGACTTCACAACTTCCATGTGAACTCGGCTCCTATGTAACTCAAACCCAGCTTATGTGTAAAAAGTCATCGAAAACTGATTAAGTCTATGTGATTTGTTTTTTGACTTAATTGCAAGCTTGGCACTATTGTCTTCTATTGCTGTATGTAGTCGTCCATCTCTGCATGTCACGCCACAGTAGTTGCACTGTGTACTGTTGGTTGAAATACACTCCTTGATTTAGCACTTCACTTCTGGCATGTGACATCACAATTCGATTTTGTAACTGATTACATTTTAACTTTGTGTTAGTGATCAATACTTATCTTCCACTCATACATCAGTCTTCCCAAAACTATGTGCACTCATATTTGATTAAAAATGTGATACTAAATCTTCTTTTAATATACCCCACTGCAAAAGTAAATGACCCATTGGCTTCCATTCCTAAATCTGCCGTCAAACAGTGGATGTTTTGCTGGGAGCATCTCTAAGAGATAAGATATCGCTTGTTGAAATTAAATTAATGAAAGATCTTAAGCTGTCTTTACTTTGTTTTTGAGATTTAATCAGACTTGGCCTCGAGTGCTTTGACATTGGATTCCTGCCCAGTATGTTAGCTTTAACTTTGGTCTATCTTTCATGGGACATTGATTCCATCTTGCTTTTATTCATTGTTATGCATTATCTGAATAGTGCTACATGTTAATCAAATAATGCGAGGATACAGACTTACTCAAAACATAAAATAGATGTATTAATTTATAAATGTTCTATGTAAAGAGAGTTGGACTCAGGACTGAGAACCAGGGAAAACATGTTGGCCAAGGGTCGAACTGCAGGGGTGGAGGTTGGCTTAGGTGCCAAATTAATTTCAGAGACAGAGGTCACACTGACTGAGTTTGAAAAGCAGACGTCACCCAGGACACCAGACGACCAGAAGCTCAGCAGGAGTCACCAACTGAGCTGAAGTTGGCTGCGATGTATCCTGGAGAGGAGGGGCACCAACTGAGGTGCAGAGGCTCAGGTCAGTTGTGGCACTGACTGAATTGCAGGAACATACATCGACCGGGCACATCGCCACTGACTGGGGTTCAACAACAGACACTGGATGTGACACTGACTGGAAACGGAAAACTGGTTATTTTCCAAGCCTTGTGCAGGCTGCTGGAAACATGCAGCTAAAGGCTAGTAGGCTAAAAGCTTGTCGACTGAGATGCAGACTAGAGGCTTGAAGGCCATAAATCAGCTAGCTGGGGAGCAGCCATCAAGAGTCCATGGTGTTCAAGTGTTCAAACAACAGCTCAATAAAGTTTACAACTTAAACAGCCGTGCCTTTGGCAGGAGGAGATGCTGGTCTCAACCACCGACCATATACAAACATGGAAGCATCGTTCTGGTTTGCTGATGAAGCTAATCAGGAAACAAGAATATATTGAACAGTGACTGCGCTGGTTGCAGAAACAACAATCTTTGGAAAATTGAGGCTAATTGTCACCTCACTTAAAGTCAGTTAACATTTCCCTGAGGAATTCATTCATTCATTGATTGTCCATCGCTTTATCCTTCACATGAGGGTTACAGAGCTGCTGGTGCCAGTCCCAGCTGACACAGGGCTAAAGGCGGGGTGCACCCTGGCCAGGTAGCCAGTCCATCACAGGGCCAACATGAACAACCATTCACTCACACACTTACACCTACGTGCCATTTAAAGTGTCCAAATAACCTTTACGATTTGAACATGTAGGATTAAACTGAAGAACCTGGAGAAACTCCCTGCCAGTTCAAGTCCCCAGCAGGTCAAAAGGGGCTGGGGTACCCCTTAGCAAGGTACCCAACCCCCATTGCTCCCGGGCACTACTCAGTGTGGCAGCCCACTGCTCCTAATTCTAGGATGGGTCAAATGCAGAGAAATCGTTTCCCTAAGGAGATTAATAAAGTACAAGATTTAGCTGTGCCTAACTTTGTGGCATGTAGTGAGGAAATACTAATCTCAATTGATAGTTAAGATCTTCTTCAATAGCACATTATGTCCATTTTGTGTTCCCTTGAAAGCTACAGTAGGTGCCTGGTTGTATAGGTGATGTTGATAAATCTTGAATTGCAAACCCTCAACATGGTGAGGGTAAAATGATCATTTTGGTATTTTTACAGGCGCCGGTGGCAGATGTGAAGACATTTATGCAAAGTCAAAAAAACAAAGTACAAAACATTACATGGGGGAAACAAAACTGCAAACTGGAGCTGAACCAAACAGAGAAACACACCAGAGAATACAACAAAACTAGCAGAGACTAAAGGACAGGGATAGTTGAGCACAGGTGAAACACATTAGGACAGGCCAGTCACAAAAGAGGGAAACCAGACTATAATAACTGAAAATAAGAAGAATGTGAAAATTCTGATCAAGAAAAAAACAAAAGTCCAAACTGAGTACTAATCTAATATTTTCAGGACCATGGCTCACAGCAGTCATAGATGAACTAAGATTTTTTTTTTTTTAGTAACACCGACAGTTTTTTTAATGGAGCTGATGCAATCATAAAGGAAAACCTCAATTATGTTTTGACCCAGCAATAATTTAACAACTCCTTTGAGCAGAACTTAATTCTGTACCAGTGGCTGACAAGTCACAGAGCTGGCTGTGAAAAACCAATTTAAAGAGGTGGAAGGGGATAAAGAAAATGCTGAGGACCTCCGAAATAAACAAACACAAGGAAAAATATCACTTGAGTTTGGGTCAATGACTAAAAAACTGCAGCTCATAAAATATCCTGACACATCAGCAGGGCATCAAGGAAAAGTGAAGCAGTAGCTGGACTTCCTCTTGCCCAACAGTACTTTATATTTTTTCCTTTACCCTGGTCTTTTGTGAGCTCTTTCATGAGCCTCAATCCTCATTTTACTGATTTTCATGACCTTGTTTAATTCATTTAAATAAGTGCAGCAGCAGCTGTAGCTGTTACCAGCCAGGTTTATGGTAAATTCAGTTTGACATTAGCAAACCAAATTTTTTTTTTCAAAGACAGCATAAAAAAAATGGCAGAGGTTTCTTTGTGATTGATATTTTAGCATATTTATAAAACATCTATGGAATATCTTTGTAATGCCACTTTTTCTCTAATTTATAGCTTACTATTTCAAACATATGTAAGTCTGAAAACTATTTTGGAGATTGTCTGATGGGCCTGGATATGCAAACACAAATGTCACTAACATTTTCTGTCAGCATTTTATGCAAGCCCCAATTTTTTTTCTCCCAGAAGCATTTCACTGACAGTGGCGCTCGACAGTTTTTGGCCGAAACAAAGCTGCTGCAGAGCATTTGTCTTTCTCACACTGAAGATCTACGGGTTTAAGATCACTGAATTGTTTTTCCTCACTCCGAATAGTTTCCGGCACATTTGCAACATGTATTCCAACCTTTTCTTCACCATGAGCTTCACCTATATCCACCAACCTCTCCATGAATAAGTGTTACTTTATGTCCTGGAATAACAGCGTCTCAAAAGAATGAATGATTAAATCAAGCTGATACTGAGCACAATATTCACACCAAGCCCCGCTTAAAACTGCATTGACAAGACTTCTGGTGATATTTGATGTGATTATTCTGCCTCTGCTTGTCTCCATGAACAGAGAGGATTTGATATTATTTATTTGTCGAGTCCTTCAGCTGAAAACAGGCTCTGTCAAGCAAAACTATCAGACCTGACTGAGGAAGCATTTGTGGGTATGCTGAAAGAAGCTTTTTTCTTTTTGAGTAGTAGAATTCAATTCTGAAATTGTCGTACTCTTCTTTGTATATTCATTCATACTCTGAGCTGTTTACAGTCATCTCATCTCACTTTATTGGTGTAATGCTGCCTCCATTTGTGCTGACATCACATTTCTGTGTGTGACACTTGAGTTCTAAACACATATATACTGAGAATAAAAACATAGAGACTCATGTGGATCTGATATTGTCTTAATCTACACTGTGTGAACTGGGTTATCAATCTTTTAATATATTGGATTTATTTCTTCTTAAAAGTGACTCACTAAAGCTTTAAGTTTGAATTGTCGTCATCAAAGAGCCGCAGTCTCATCTAATATATTTGTTCTGCAGGTGTGACTAACTGCTTTGTATGAATATGAACAGTAATGAATGATTCTATATTCCCAGCTAGATTCCTCCATTAAAGTTTAAAAATGTAGAGATTAGGAGAAAGACAGAGCATAAATAGTGCATGTACTGTACATATGCATTTGTGGTATTTAGATATCATTCAGCTTGACATTTAGAGTGAACAGCTTGACTCCCTCGCTCAGAGCTAGGTTGCCAGAGAATTTCCATAAACTGCACGCAGAAATGATAGCAATAAAAGCATGAGGATCTGTAATTAACATCAAGGAAGCTGTAGAAGCACTGCCATGGGTGGAAAAACAATAATTAAGTTGTGAACATTGCCTCCCACTCCTCAAGGTCTTTGTAATCCCATGGCAATATATGCAGTACATCCTGTGTTGTGTTGTGCTACACTGAATTCTTTACATTGTTTTAGAACACATCACCAGCATAGTGCTGCCTCTTTAAGCCAGAGATGTGCTAATTATGGGGACTGCTTTGTTAGAAGGACTTATTTGTAATTCATGTCATTCATTTTATCAAATGTGATTTATCACATTTTTGTGTCTTTTGTGCTCTGACATGTCTGACTTGACCTGCTTATCCAACCCAGTAGGATTTATTTGAGGAACATCATGGCTTTTAAACTCTGGTTCATACAGGTAATGTATGAACCATACATTAATGCACGTTACTTACATTTGATTTGGTACATGCGAGCCAGAAGTAATTAATATTATGAAGTTAGGTAGGAAGATGCTAACATATGGCTTCACTCCTGGAGGAAATTATTCTGCAGTAGAGACAGCTATTTAATTATCTACTAGTTATTAATGTTAACAGCTAAGCTGATGTAAGAGAGGGAAGATTCTTTATTGGAGAGACTGAACTGAACCAGTGTGAAAAGAAATTAAAGTTTTTAAATTAAGATTCAAAATAGTGGACTGGAGCCATCCCTGCCATTTAAGAGGACAAAATAACAAGACAAAATGACATGTTGATTCAAAAAATGACATTATTTGACAGAAGTGCACATGGTAAAATAAGCACAATTATACATTTTACCAATAAGCTCAAAGATGCTAATGAGGATTGTGCTACTATGACTCAGAACACAGAGAAACCAGAGGGGGCAAAATAAGAGAGAAAGATCCATGATCGTGTCCTGTGGTTATCAGCCACCGACTGGATTTCAGCTTTGAGGAGAAACGCTTTGTCGTCTCCTCCCCTGGTGGTAGAGCCTGACCCCATGTATGGTGGAGAATTTTAACACGGCGAGCCTCTGCATGACATGCAGGAAACCGTAAGCAACGGGGGAAAGTAGAAGCCCTTCCTGTTGGACCTGTTTCTTGTGTTCACTGATGCATGTCCCACTCAGAGTCTACGCACTGACTCACCCACGCACAATTTAGGACAAGGACATTCAAAAAACCATCAGTAGCACCTTGGGAAGCACAAGCAGTGAATAGATTCGGCTCAAACCCCTTGGATTCAAGATTAAGTTTCAGGCACTCTGTTCAACACTTACACCTTTACTGTGCAATGAAGTTTAGACAATTTACTCACAAAATCATCCTATAGTGTGCAGATATATATATATATATTAATTTAGAGCCAATGCCGGTGCAGCTAAGGAAATGTGCACTGCTGTTAACTAAACGACATGAAAAAGAAAAATCAATAAAATTCTACCATTTCCAAATGGTCAATGAATTTGTGTTTATTCAGTGTTTGCCAGGTCTAACTTTCATCCTTTTCTGCACAGGCAGTAAACTGAAATCCCCCATGGCTGCAGAGCTGGAAAGGTTAAAGAATCTGGCTGATGAAGAGAAACTTTAATCACCCACCTGGCAGAAAAAACGCAATCAGCATTGTGCCCTTGAACCACTCACTTTCTCACAACCTTTTGTGTTGTTTGACGTAAATGGACAAAATGACTTAGAAGTGTTTTACTGGACAGATATGCATTCCTTTAAAGACAAAACAATGACACTGTTTGTTGGAGTGACTTCAAAACAGCTGGCAGCAACTGGTTTATTCCCTATCACGGCAGTTGGCTTGTTCTTCGTTTTGAACACATTTATAATAACAAAGACGGAAAAAGGTTTAAGGCTTTCTCATTAAATCAAATTACGGAATAATTCCAACCTTCAGCAATAAAGAGAACATTTAAAAACTAAGCTCTTACATTCAACAAAAGGTGCATGGGAAATAATCTCAAAAGCCACGAAAATAGCGAAAACGCCTCTTCATCCACATTGACACCAACCTGTGGTAGAGTCCAGATTCCTTGTGTAAACCCATTTTGTTCACTTATTTAGCTGCTGTGGCACTGCAGAGTGTGAATTATTGATACACAGATGAATGCAAAAACAGACGGGGTGTGTGTGTGCGACATGTGACCTGTGAACAGGGCCATGTGTCACAGTCAAACTTCATTATGGTTTCCTTTTACAGCCTCCACCTGGAGAAAACCTAAAAACATAATCACCTGTTGAGAGGTTCTGTGCTGGTGATCAGCATCTCTACATTCTTCTCTGTTGATTTACAAAAATGCATCGATCAGTGATAGATCAGTGTGCAGCTACTGATCAGCACTCGTGGCACAAACAACTTCTTTTCAGAAGGGTGCTGCTGCAAGGGGGGGTCTAAATCATAACCCACTGTCTCTCATTTAGACACAACGTGTGGCTTCTGCATCAACATGAGACCATGTTAAAAATCTAATCTGACATCCAAACTCACTGAAAACAGTGGTGCTGTATCTTCTTTATATGCATCAGCATGCAAAAGCAATGCAATCAACTGACCACCTTTGCGTGTGCTGCTATTTCCTGTAAACCATGACCCACCTCATATCATAATTAGTGTATTATGCTATGATGTCATTTTCTGTCATTGTTTGTTTGTGTCACGCTTGGTGTAAGCACATGCAAATGTGCAAAAAGCTTTGCTCATGCATATTTCACAACATTTTGCCTCTGCCGAGCAACAACAACTTCACTGAGAGGTGATGACGCTGTAGCTGCCTCTTGATTTAGTTAGAGAGTCGGGCCACACGGGTGGTGTGGTGGTGAGGGCTCTTGCCTTTGCAGCAAGGAGACCCGGGTTCAAGTTCAAGTTGAAACAAGGGCCTATCTGCATGGAGTTTCATGTTCTCCCAGTGTGTGTGTGGGTGTTCTCTGGCTTCCTCCCACAGGGCAGATAACATGCAATATGGGAATTAAGTAAATTGGTCACTCGAAATTCACCATAGGTGTGAGTGTGAGAGTGAATGGTTGTTTCTCTCCATGTGTGTGGCCCTGCGATGGACTGGTGAACTGTCATGGGTGTACCCTGCCTATCGCCCTATGTCAGCTATTGGCACAGCACCCCTGCGACCCTCTGATGGAGGATAAAGCGGTAGATGGATGGATGGATGGTTCCACTATGCTAATAGGTGGAATATCGAATGCTGAAAACACACCTATAGCACTAGTTATTGCTTTAGTACGAGTTGAATTTTGTGGAAGTTTTCTTCCAAATGAGGATGGAGGAGTTGCCTGTGTTAACGGAGTTGTCTTCGTAGTCATGTTTACGTACTTGATGATGCATGTGGAGATGTCCTGTGCTTTGCTACACATGCATAAAATAGCTCACACACACACCGTGGTTTTCTGGTCTGCAACTTTGTTGAACGTTGTTGACAAAACTTACGGGGGGGACCTAAAATATGTGTCGCCCAAATCAGCAGTTGCCATGGTTACTATTAGTTGGCAGCAGCTTCCATTAAATCCTTGATTGCTACTTTGTTTCCCACGATCGAGACTGTGACATCGTTTTGATCGTGACACCCCTACTCAGGATGACCTTAGCCTCACTTCTTAGAGTTAATTACTGGAAATTGCAATGAACCAGTGCTTATCAATAGGTGAGATATTTCTCAGCTCTGATCTGTGGATTGAAGTGATGAAATGTCAGGCACTGAAGGAAATGGAGAGCAATCTCTCTTCTTTCTCTTCTCTCTCTCATAGTCATTGCTTTGCTCGTCAGATCCCTCGTCTCTCTTGCTTGTTGGCCATTAGTTGACCTTTTTCCAAAGCTGTTCAATGTCAGCTACAGTCAATGACTTTTCTACTGCACTCACATTTGCCAAGACATCCCTTTGGATCTAATTGTCCCTTGTAGCAGCTTGGATTGAGAGCGTAAACAGCCGGTAGTTTTACAGTTAGAAGACATTTAAATGCAGCTCAAGTGTGAGGATGTTTTTTTGTTAAATGATGCCCAGTTCTCCTCATGAGGACTCAGAAGTAATATCCTGCAACCACTGATTTTCATAATAGTTGTCTGTTGAATTGTGGATGCTCCATGCTTTGCCTCTGATATTCTAAAATATATATATATCAACTTCAGCTACAGCCAATTGAGTTCCATATTACACCCAAGACAGTGGCAGTAAATAACAAGTCATTAAGAGGTGGTGCTGGAAAAATAACGCTGTACATTGTTCAGAGAGGGAATATGTAATCAGACGTAATAAAGGTGTTTGTTTCAAAGGGGTTTGGGAGGTTAAGTTAGTCAGAAACATAAGGTTGCTGATTGTTTTGAGGGAACAGTTTTTCTCTTTATAACATTAATTTGTTTGTCTGCAGCTTGGCAATCATCATCAAGGATACTTATTTATCATATCCTTAGTCTATTTAGCATCATCATCATCATCATCGCTATCACTGGCATCATCTTTGTCACCATCGTTTACATCATTATCATCAGAGGAAGGATCGTTGAACATCCTCCTGATCTCATTCACTACTTCTACTTCTTATTCTTAATCTTTATCACCATTCTCCTGTTCTTCCATCTACTTATACATCATCATCCTCTTCTTCCTCATCCTCTCAATCATACTCCATTGGGACAAGAATGACTTCATTTTAGTGTCACTTTTGACATCCGTAGTTTCACTCGTCTTCTTCATCAGGTGATCTGAGGCTCAAGTATAGCACTGCAGTGAGTGTCAAGAGACCCGACTTGAGCAGAGAGTGATTTTTAAAATAATAAAAGTTATTTAAAGGTAATGACAGGCCCATGTGATGAATGTGTGTGTGTTTAGTGAGCCAAAGCTTCAGTGGGGTCGGCCCTGAGCAAATATCAATGCATCACAAACTCAGATGGATGGACTGCAGGCCTCTGTCAGTTTTATCACTTAGCTACTTGTCCCTGGGTTAATAAATCTAAACTCCTGATGGACGGCTCCAAGTTTGCAGTGATGGCTGTTGCTGGTGTAACACAGCCTGGACTTCATCAGGTTGGTATTATGGCTGACCTCTTCTGAACACATATTAGAAGAGGAGATTTCTCTCCTCAGCTTCCTTTCCTTCATTGCCAGAGTGAGTAATGTTTACATTTAGTTCTAATTACAACGATAGCTGAAGTCCTAAAGAAGACACACATCAGAATAAAGTTGGCAGAATCCTGCACGGGATGATTGACATTAAAGATTCAAGTCAAGTACAGCAAGTTAAAACTAATCCATCCCAAAGCGTCGTGATGATGGAGATTGATTTCTCCTCTGAGATTTCCCCCTTCACACTGAAGTATGAATGTCGGCAAACATCATTTTCAGAGGAGATAAAAACAAAACAAGCCAAGATTTGTATGCTGACATCAGAGGGAAGCAGATGAAAATGATTTCAATAATTGGCACACACTTTTGTGCACTTTTATAAACCATTAATAATCACACTGTCGATACTCCTGACATTTCACTATCTCCTCCGTCTGATACAAACTGGTTCCTGCAGCCTTAAGCCTGCAGGTTAACACTAAAAATGATGCTGTGAAAGCAACTCAAGGATTTAGCCATTCACACTGTAGGCACATACAGGTATTTGACCAGGCCACACAATTATGTCAACTCATTAAGTTAATTATAGAGTAATAAATGCTTATCTGTGAAAGGTTACATCTGATTTAAGGATGACACTGATGATACAGGACCAGAAGCAACAAGTCTTGTGGTCTCTTATGGGTCTTGGGCTGTTTGTCTGTAATTAATTGTTTGCATATGTGGTGACACAGGGAGAAAGGAGGGTAATACTAACGTGAAGGGACACTAAGTGTCATTCGCAAATTTGACATCACTTTTCAACTTTAAGATACTAATATTTTCCTCTATTTGTTGTGCTTTTGTTGCTCTAACATTTTAGAGTTATTATCATTTAGACTCTATGCCAGCTTGCACCTTCATGGGTTATATCTGATTTGTGCCACATGGGAGGACACAATCAGAATTGGGTCACCTGCACCATACAATGTAAACGCAGCCTTAGGCATGCAGAGTGAAGGAACCAGAGATCTGTCACCAGACATGTGGCTAGAGGATGACCTGCGCTATCTCCTGAGCAACATCTCTGTCTTTATAACATTGTGTCACATAATAGTGTTGCATGTTAAGAAAAAAGTAAAAATATGCCACTTAGTTTTGTGCTTCATCATCAAACACACCAGAGTCAACAGCTGAGCATCTATCATCAGCTGACAAGTCATTTACTTCTCAAAAGCTTTGGGACAAAAGCAGCTGAATTTGAACAGCGAGAAGAAAACAACAATTTTCAGTTTAGATGCAGCGTCTAGCGACAAATTTATTTTAACCTGACCACCTCTCTGCTGTTGACTGAGTGGTGAGTCATTCGTTATCGGAGCATAACATGTGCACATGCAAGAAACTTACTGCATTTACAGGCTTCACAAACACACACACACACACACGAGATTCATGCTGCTTAGCATTCCGTCGCTCACCTCCTATCACACACACACACATACTTGTTTCTTATCTCAAGGTGCACACACTCACACTCACAGGACATGTACACACAAAGGTTTGGAGGGCGGCAGTTCTATTTGTCATTAGGCTGCGATTAGAGCAGACACTCAACGGACTCCAAATCAGCCCAGACCAAAGATAGGAATTCCACAGGGGAACGAGCAGGTCTGAAAGAGACTGAGAGAAAAGTTGTGTGTGTGTGTGTGTGTGTTATCTGACTGATGAAGCATCCACTCTATATGATAGCAATGATGAGTGCTTGTTGCTGGTGTGTTCACTAGATTCACACAATCTAGGAGAGAGAACTCCAATGCCAAAAACTCTACTGCTTTGAGGAACAAATGCAAACAGCAGGTATGTGTGTTAAAAAGTTAGGCTGTGATAGAAGAAAGTAAGTTTTAGAGGACACCTAAAGGCATTTTTAATGTCTGACACCACTGCCCTGGTAGCTTTAAAAAAAAAACATGTGGCTGCATCAACCTAATTGCTCCATTGAGACATGAACCACATGAGCACCATCTCCTGCCTTCACCTGCTCCATTCAGGCGCAATTCACGTTAAAAAATATCAAGGCATCCTGGGACCAAAAAATGCTGTCTATAGTGTCAGACAGCTCAGTCTCAGGTCATGGGTCCTCTGTTAGGATTCCCAAAAACACCAAAGAGTAGCTCAAACAACACTGAGTATTCTGAAATGAGTCTTAATCATAATCCTGTTGCAGGTCTGTGGAAAGATCTGAAAAACCTGAGACAGCTAGAGAACTTGAGATTCTTGTTCTGACTTGTTGCCAGACGTCCGACAAAAGAATCAAACCAAACAATTCCGAACTGTAGATCAGTTAAAAAAAGACTTAACAGTCCTAAAAACGTGGGATCATCTCAAACAGTTACCAGGGAACTGTCTCAAATCTCAATATTTAACAGAGGAGTCTGGTGTGTTTAGCGACAGCACTGCTGATCGCGAGCTGCATCACAAACCCTGCCGCTGTATTTCAGTCCAGTGACTGTGTCAGATGGAGTCTGTGCTCCAGTCATGGAGAAAGTACTGAACAAATATTTTTAATTAACTAACTCTAATGACTCAGTTACACTGAAAACAACTGCTTTACAAGTCACTAGTCACTCATTTCTGTGTCGTGTGCAAAACAAAGTCACGGCAGTTCCATGCAGCCATGCAGTGATGACTCCGCCCATGTTGAGTCGTGGAAAACCAAACTAAACCGTGCCGTGCCATGCTGTGGCAAGGCTGGGACCATAGGTGGAAAAGGGGCTTTAGAGAGGTCACTTAATGAAAAGATTAAAGGGACCATCATTTATGTCTATGCTATTTCCATTTGTTTTATTATTTGAAATATTTCATTGAATCACAAAATCTAAAGCAAAGTCTGATTAGTATTAAACCTGGAATGAACAATGATGGGAGGCGAATAAAAGAAATGAGCACCATGCTGTGTTGAGGAAAACCTAATGATTAAGCCGATAAACTCTGAAGGGAAATGATTACTGATGGTATACATCAAGTGACAACAAGGCAATCACAGATGGCAGACTTCACCCCATCACACAACAAGTCTATGTCGGCCTCTGTTGCACATATTGCAAGCAAGTGCGGAAGCACACATACAGACAGAGCCGCTAAAAACAATACTTCACTCCCACTCTGTGGGGTGAAGTAATGAGGATCTTTTTCTGTGTTTTTCTTGCATTAAAGAAAACTTTTTTACAATCGGTAGAGTCGTCCCGCTGGCTTGTTCAGAAGCCATATGGATCTAAAGCACTCCAACATACAGGCTTCTCTTTGTGGACCCGCTGACTACATCCATTTTTTATAAGCGTGCCCAACAAGCTGCTGGATCATATGAATATGGATTAAAGAACGACTGAGCAGGTGAACAGGTGTTCCTCACGAGGACTTGGTAAGTGTATAGGAGCTGCAGTATCATTAATGTATTATAAGGTGAGCGTTCCCTGACAAAGACGACTGATGCGTCCGTAAATCACGTGATCTAATAAACACAAGCATCTTCCTTTTTCCTCTCGTGAAATTGATCATGGAGAAACATTGGTGGTCATGACAGACCTGTCAGCTAATACAAAACGGTCCCTGCAGCCGCTCCAGCCACACTTCCTCTAATCAGGTACACTGCTGCCTCAGTGCTGAGCAGGTCAGTTACAACCAGCAGGAGAAACACAAACATCTGCCCTTATGCAACGTTTTTATGTCCTTTGCTCCTTTTGATTAATATCCAGAGTCAGCTTTTATACCTGTGCCACTGGCTCAGCACTAAAACAAAGTCCAGATGAGAGAACTCTAAGGTTTGTGAGATCATTAAGTGGATGATGTACTGTATGTTTGCTTTCTAAGTGGCCAAAAAGGGTTTGATGCAGTACTTATTGATTTTAGAGAGACAACAGCATTTTCTTCTCTTTAGGTTGTACAGTTTCCGACTCTGCTGAGTCCTATCATTTCCTTCAGGGTCATAAAAATCTTTATCTGCCTTATTCTGCTATTTCAGAGCTTATGCTCTCGCTCTCTCATAGCTGCTGTCTGTCAAGGGAAATAAAAAAAGAAATAAAAACCTGATGCTAAATATGTTATCTGTCCCTTTTTTGCTCAGACAAAATCCCTTATTTCCTTAAATGTTAAGTAAATCTTATTTGTCCACAGATGCTCATTCAAAATGCAATTTTCAACAATGCCAGACTCATGCTGTCTTTTCATCCAATTAATTATGTTGTGTTATTAAGGTTTCTTACATTCATAACACACACAAATGTGTGTTTCTATGTAAAATAATACCAATGTTGAGTTTTCAACACTATGAAGGGTCAGGATTTGTTTTATTTTTTACATTACATCACTTCAGATGTGGATTCTGCATGTACATTTACAAAGATCTACATAATCATGTCTAAATTGGAGTAAAATCAAATTGGATTTCAATTTAAAACTACATAGAAAGTATACTCGAGCTTATAATACACAGAAAAGACTGGGAATTCAAACTCAAGTCAAAAAAGAGAAAGTAATAATATTTAAATGGTGGAAAATTACATTGTTGGTGTTTCAAGCTGCATGTTTTGTCTATATTAAAATATTATTAAATAATGACATGATTACATGAATAAACCTGTTATAAAAATGATTGCTGTGCATCACGACTACTTTAAATCACAACAGATGTCTGTAGTCGGCTCCAAAGAGCAGGTGTGACTCAATCTAGCTCAATGACAACTGTTTAGAAAGTGTTTAAAAGTATATATTAAAAGTGTATCACTGTACAATGCTTGAAGAAAAATCACTGTAAAGATCATTTTAGATGTGCGTACTCACCTCCTCCTGTTACCCCGCATGAGCTGAAAAGTATCAGGGCGACCTGTGTAATAATTCCTGGGAGTTTTTTACTCCAGACATCCATGATGAAGTTGGAGCTGCTGCTGAATAGGAGGGAGACTGTCTGCTTCTCCTCTCCTCTCCTCCTTTCCCCCCCGAATCCTCCACCTCCTCTTCCTCTGCAATCACACACTTCCCAGATCCCAAGTGAATTTTTCACTTCAGGCTCCGCAGCGCTCCGCAGCATCCGCCTGGCTTCACAGTGATGACAGCAGATGCAAGAGGCTGCTCTCTGTTTGGCTGCTCTCTGCAGAGTGAGTGGATAGAAGAGGGAGAGAGCAAGGGAGAGGTAGAGGTGGGGGGAGAGGAGGGTGGCTTTCACTAGTGTCTCTACTCCAGGGAAAGGTACTTTAGTCATTAAAAGCACTTGATCCTTCAGCAGGAAACCCACTGCAGGCAGCAATATTCTGTCCCGACATTGTTTGAGAAAGAGTCATCTCAGGTCCCGTTAGACTCCAGGCTGCTCCTCACCGTCTGTCTGTCACCATGTAATCCAGCAGCA
This sequence comes from Solea solea, assembly GCF_958295425.1. NCBI lineage: Eukaryota > Metazoa > Chordata > Actinopteri > Pleuronectiformes > Soleidae > Solea > Solea solea. Next base: position 6,759,904 of record NC_081148.1, on the reverse strand, counting down.
GGTCAGGCCACGGAGAGGGATCCTGCAGCACACATATCATGGCATAGCAAATCAATTAAATGCAGCCCATTGTGAGAGGAAAAAAGGGAAATAAAGTGATTATCCAAAATCTAATACGGAGTGTATTCTCTGCTCTGCTGCTGGACCTCAATTTATAGATTATTTTACAGACTCGGAACAAAAACGATTCATCCTCCACCCACACTGAAGTGTCTTTCACAGCAGTGGAGCGAGCACTTTCTTAAGAGAAAAGTGGATCATTTGTCTTTATACCACGAGAAAGAGAAAACGCAGAGCACTGCGAGTCCTTAAGATTAAAAATATCACCTTTCTACCGTTTAAGTTTTATGACTGTATTGTCTGCTACCACAATGTGGTCTCTTATTATATAATTTTAACAAAATGAAGCTGACTTTTAACTTTGATTTTCTTTGTACACATCAACTTTGTAAATCATTATTATTTATATTTTAAATAAATATTTTAAATATTTTATATTTCTTTTTATTTGAGGTTGCAGAAGTATTCTTTGTTGTTAAGGATGAAGTAGTAAATGTCGACATACAGGATGAGTGTGTGTGAGCGATAGTGAATCATTTGAACAGTGTGACAGAGTTATTATGGAAAGTTTTTGGTTGTTTTATTTTACAGTCTGAGTGAAACACTGCGTAAATGTCTCAGTATTGTTCACGACAGAAGAATAAGCTGCAGGCTTTTATGAGTATTATCACAGCGACTACTACAATCCCTGGATCATGTTGGGCTCCTTGTTTAATCTGACGAATGATGTTAGATACACAGTGATGCAAGCGAGGCTTTTCAGTGGCAGATATGCAGACGGCATGTGAATGAGGGAGAGCGAGAGAGAGCAGCTGACAACAGCTCCAGCTAAACCTCCACAGAGACGACTACTGCCACTGACATGCAGGGGATGTTTGTTTAAAATAAAAATCAGAGTGAGAGATGAACCTGTGGAAAAAAAAACACAGATAAACCTATTGTTTCTTTCTTTCCGTGATTGTTTGCGCTTCTGTAGATTAAAGCCTGGGCTCACAGTGAATATTTGCAGGGACAACATTTACTCAGCAAACACATTCCCGTGTCTACTGATTAAAAACTGATGTGTAACTGAGACCATCCAGTTCACTCACTTCATTTTAGTTTTATGCAAGATCACATAACATTCTGCCTTTGTCTATTACATGCATTTTCTTTTACGACAACATTCCAGCCTGGTGGTCGCCACTACTGAGTCAACTATTTGAGATTTAAACTTGTATGAGATTGAATATCATATCATCCATCCATCCATCTATCTTACACAGCTGTATCCTCCACGTGAGGGTTGCGGGGGGGTGCTGTGCCAATCTCAGCTGACATAGGATGATAGGCGGGGTTCACCCTGGACAGATCGCCAGTCCATCACAGGACCACAGAGAGACAAACAACCACTCTCACACCTACGGTCAATTTAGAGTGTCCAGTTTACCTAATCCCCATACTGAATGTTTTTGGACCCGGGTTTGAGACCCAGTCTCTGCAAAGGCAAGAGTGCTAACCACTACAGCAACTGTGTGGCCCCCCATACCATATTTAACATCATCTTTTTCCTTTAGAATCACTTAGAAGACACGAACACAATAAAGTAAGATAGTGAATATAGTGACAGACAAAATAAACAAGAGAAGCAAAAAGAATACCTGCAGATGGGTTGAACAATGAGCAAGTCCATCCAAACATCCATCCATGAATCCCGTCTGTGGTAATCCAAACACAGGCACATGGACGGGTCACTAAAGAGAGGAAAGAGGAGACGTCTCAGGACAGAAAAGAAGAGATGACAAATGCACCAAATTGAATACACACAAATGGAGGTAATGAGACACAGGTGCAACAAAGTAAATCACAGAGGTGGAAAACTCACTAGACCTGACCATAAAACAACAGACATGTCAAGAAAGGGATACTTTTAGAGACTCCTGCTTTTCTTTTCTTTACTTTTCTCTTCTGAGTTTTTTTCGTTTTTCCATTTGTAAGGATCAAGCATGTTCATGAGAGAACATCAAACACTAACTAACTTCATGTTGGCCAAAAGGTTATTTTCAATGAGTGAAAAATATTACAAAATAAAAGAGTAGTGTACACAAATTCTTCAGACAAAGTTTAACTTTAATTGTAAACACTTTAGTTTGGTTTTACTTTGCTGTCTTTCAATAAGACTGTTGACAAGTGAAAAACCGCTGATCTCATTTGACCCATTTTTAAGCGAAACAACTGCTTTCGCTTTGACATTGCGTGATGTTTCAGTGACTTTGTGCAGCTGTATTTCAGCCCCTCTGTAGCCTCCTGCCAGGCCTCACTTTGTATAACTCATTTTAATCTTGCATTTCAAATGAGGCCAGCCAATGACTGATGTACTCCCTCTCTACTTCATATGCACAACACCTGCTGTGGGCTGTGTAGGGCTTTTTGGCTTTGGCCAGACAAAACAAAAAAGACCTGCAGTTAGTTGAAGAGACGAGCTGTGAAGTTGTGAACAGGGGGGTTTGGAGAAGTTGTTCTTTTTCCAACAGTGATTTTGTTTCACTGATGCTTCCATCATTAAGTTCCATTATATTTGTTTTGGGAGTTGTTTTTATTTACAAAAGCAACATAAACTTATAGATCAAGGCAATAGTTGAGCAACTGCCACGCCCTGAGCGCTAATACATATGTATTTGTTTATAGACTGCTGTGCTGGGAAAGTGAGGAGTTCACAAAGTGACACAAATGTCAGTTTTCCTGTCAGAAAAGGCTGTCTAACAGCAAGGTAACACAGTCAATATATACTTAAGTGGTTGTTATGGTTGAAATCAGTCAGCAACAGTACGACACTGCAATTTTGGAGAAGTAGACTCAGATGCCGGTTGACAAAAAGCAATGGTCATTTACTGGTAAATGGCTTGAAACACAAACACTCAGTCAGGATGAGCAAAGGTATAAAAATCACAACGCTGAGGGCAGAGTCAACGAAAACAACCAGGGTCAAACACTGGAGACAAAACAAGAGAGTGCTGAAAAGTTACCAGGTGACTGAACAGATGAAGTGGCACAGACTGCATGATGGCGGGAGATTAAAAACTGGTGTGGCTAACTGAGCACAGGGCGGGGCATGTGACTAAGATGGTGGGCGTGGGGAAAATAACAGGAAGTAAAGTGATCCGCAACAGGAGAAGAATGTAAGGTTCAAAATAAAACAGGAAATGTCAAATATAACATTCATGTTGTTTTTTTGTACAAATGTTGTTTTTTATGGGGGATCACTGTAAGGCACAACTCTCCCAATGCTGAATGTCTTTACGTAACTATGAGGAGGATGGATTTTATGTGGGATTTCAACCTTCAATTAACGTCTCCTATATTATTTTGATGGTGCATCAACTTACAACAGGGTTCATGTCACATGTGTTTCAGGGCTGTGCCACAAAAAGAACTGCAACAATCTACTTCATGGCATATGTCACAAAATGTGCATTAAATGAGCAGAAGATTATTTAATCTGTGTAGAAAACCTAAACTACTTTCCTGCTTCAGAGTTCACTGGTATTGTTTTCTTGTCACCTAATGCACACGTTACCGTAACATACTGTATATTTTACGACAGTTGAAACAAACAATACCATTTACCAACTGTGGGAGGAGCAAATCCTATATTGTCTTAATTGAAGGGTGCTGTCATACCTGTATTTAATTCCGATTCAGTTAAACCTTAGTTTGATTCATTTTCACACTTCATTCTAGACTGAACATGCTCTCAACGCTATGTGCTTGTTAAAAGTTTTGTGATTTTTGCCATAATATATGTGATGATGAAGACGCACTGCTGCTGCATCCAGACACCTCTGATTAGAAGACGTGTTCTGGAGGAGTATAATGACCTACAGTATTCACCAGATATACATATTCCGGAGACACATCAGGTCATAGAGCCCATTTATAAGACTAGACTAGCTCGAACGCTGTAAATGCAGCTGGATACTACTCCTAAGTTGTGTACGCACTTCAAATGCAACCGAACTGAGACCACCCTCTCCAGGCGATCGCAGCCCGGTTGATTTGTGCCAGAACGGAGTGCGATTGCTGTGTCCACACAAGACCAATAGAACCCATCCAGAGGAGAAACGCCCCTGGTTCGGGTACACTGAGATTTTTTTCATCAATATTTATGTCACTAAGCAAAAAAAGTAAGAACAAGCGAGACAGTGGAGGCAATGAGGGAGTCATTCCTTCCTCCTTGTCTAATCCATGTGATTCTCTTATGCAGCATAAACATGAATGAGGGCATAGTTTCCCAGTAGAGACTGTCTGCACAGCAGTCTCATATACAGTATATGGGGTCAAACACAGTTTAAATGTCCCTAAGTGTACAATAGAAAAGGGCAGCAATTGTCTTTTAAGTAAATGAACAGTTGTTTTTTTTTGTTTTTTTTGCTGCATCAGTACAGGGAGAGACGGTTTAATTGTAACACTATAGCTTAATTATCAGTACAGAAGATGAACAGATGTTTTAGATAATATAAAACATTAGAATTTGCTTTGATGAAAAGTCAAAGTTCACATAAAGGTTTCAAGGTTTCAAGGTTTTTATTTGCCATTTGTGCTTAAACAGATATTCCAGGCACATAGGAAATCTTGTGCGGGTTCTACGAGTCAGTTGTAGGAGACAGAAACACAAACTTAAGTATAAATATAAAAGTATAAAAAGTAGACCTCAAATTGCACTGGGATTTATTGCAAACAGAGAAATCAGTGTCCTCCTCCAAGGACTTGGCATTTAAAAGAACAGACGTGTAAAAGATTACAGTTTGGAGAAACCTGATTAAATTTGAATGTGCATGATACGTTTAAATCAATCTACTGGCTGATGCAGGTGTTGTTTCACATTGTCTGTTCTCAATAAAACAAAAGTTTTTTCAGAATGTTCTCCAGCTGCTCGGTAAGCTGACTTGAAATGAGAATTGGAATTAGAATATTTAATTATTCTTTTCTGAATTTTCCCATTGGTTTTTTAGCAGTGACATTTCTTTGCAGGGAAGTGAGACGCTGGTGTTTAGACTCTGGTCACCTAGAATATGAAAGAAAGATTATCCTGCAACATACAGATGGACTTGTTTACGCGATGTGTCTGCACAGCACAGCACAGCAGAGCTAGTCTTTGTTTACTGGGCTGCCTGAAGCATTTCCCTTCCAGCCTGGAAGCAGGACTGTGTATGTATGTTTGCTCATTAGTTTGTTTTGGTTTTGTTCGTTTTTTTTCTTGAAGAAATCAAACTGCCCTCAACTGCTAAACAATATGAGAAACAATACATAAAGACTTGTGATTTATGTACAGCTTTGCCCGGTGCTGCTTATTCCACATAAGTAGCTTTGTTTCCATTATTGACTCCACACATTTTGTTGTTATTGGCCCGACGAATGAATAATTATGATAAGATTCAGCAACGGTGGGAGTAATTCAGATTCCTGCACTCTACCTTTTCAAAAATCCATTAATATGAACTATGAGATTAATGTTGGATCGATCAATTTCTGAACTTCAGTTCTTTAATGAGTTTACTTCACGAGTGAATACATCATCAAGTGCTGCACTTCAGCTTTCACTGAATCTTTTCTTGAGAAATGGGGAAAATAGGGGGAGCATTTGAAGATTTTAGGTTTCAGGAACAGACACAAGCAGTGCGATGGGCATGCCAACATGAGTTCACTGGAGATTTATGGTGTGGCTCCATTAAAGGGACAGTTGGGAGTCTGGTGGGGAGGGAGAGAGAGTGAGAGAGAGAGACAAGTTAGAGTAAAAAACTTTCAAAATGGGCTATAATGTTTAAAATATGTCATACCTGTAGGGGAAACAGAAGTGTCCTAAAATGAAATATAAATGGATTATGTGTGAAGGAAGTTGGAGGCTCAGGACTGACCAAAACTCAACATAGCTGGATACAAAGTGCTGCTTCATCGTCCTGATACTTCAGCATTAGAATCTTAACGGTGTCACTTTGAAAGCTTGCAGATCCAACTTTTGTTGATTCAAAAACGTGTCAAAGGTCAATATATGACACCAGCTTTTTTAGTACCTGCTCTGGAGATGTCCCAAGCAAGGTGAGCCGATCCTAAAATATGATGTCAACAGACCTGCATGCCACTGATCGGCAGTGAGTGTCATCACTGGAAGAGTCATGAGCGCCACGGCCAACACAGGAATCAAACTGAACAATGCTGAAATGCACATCGGTTAAAAAGACTTTACAATTCTGAAAACTGGAAGTTTTCAGAATCAAAACCCCTTCTGCTGTATTTAAGTTCAGCGATTGTGTCAGACGGAGTCTGTGCTCCGGTCATGCAGGAAGTACTCTTTTTACTTACTTCTGAGCAGAGACTAAAATCAGTGTACCAAAAATTCATAACTCCAGTAATGAGAGGGATTTACAATGAACTGTTAATAAACAATTACTTTTAATTAAGTGTAGAGGAATTGTTTGTTCCTCAGTTTTCTTTCTTCAATGAAAGTGTTGCCCGATTAATGATTGAAAATTGTTAATCAATTGTTAATCAAATGTAACTATAACCCCATACATATCCCAATGAAAATAGGTGATTTTGAAGCAAATAGGAACACAAATCACTGTTTTAGGCAACAGGATGTCGCATATTACTATTTACATTACTCCATTACAGTTATTTCAACAAGTAAAGGGGCTGAGAGAGCTATAGTGTTTAAAATATGTCACAGCCCAATGAAAATAAGTGATTCTGAAGCGATGATATCCCCTCAGCCACAAGGTAGGAGCACAAATCAATATCTGGCAACAGGAATAATATACATGTTATTATTTGCAATTGCCCTTTACAGATATTTCAACAAGTACAGGGGCTGAGTTGGCTATAATGTTTAAAATGTGTCACACCCAATAAAACTAAGTGATTTTGAAGCAAAAATATCGCCTCAGCCACAAGGAGCACAGAATAATATCTGGCAACTGGAATACTGTGTGGTACTATTTGCACTAGCCCTTTACAAGTATTTGAATAAGTGAAAAACAATGCAGAATATTATCATAGCTTATGTATTCACCAACCAAAGGTGTATCTTTGCTATTACGACAGACCGAATATATATTTGCACCAGTGGTGAACTGTGAGCACTACAGCTCGGCCTTCACCTCAGCCATCATTGTGGGGGGAAAAAGCAACAGTACAATGAATTGAAAGCGTTCAACAAATGCAATCCTGTAATTAACGAAGATGTAAACAAATAGACCATAACATCAATAACATTCTCCGCAACAAGAAACATTCTCAACATTAACTTTATAAAACTGGAGACAATTTAGGCTACATAGCTGAAAATAAATAAACATACTCAGTGCAAACATAGCCAAAATGTGGAAATATAAAATGAGGTCACCCTGAATGTCACTGCTGGCACCTACTCATTTCATCACCATGGACAGCGCTAAGAAATCACGGCGCACAACAAACCATACAAATTCATGAGCATCCTCAAACTACAATACAATTTCAAATGCACAATACGCACATTTAGCCCCTGTCCCGTCACCCATGTCCATGACTGGATAAAAATAGTCAGGAACGCAGAGATTTTGCCATTCGCTTTATGGGCAGTAGGTGGAGCCAAAGAAGATATTTTTACTTTAACTATATTTTTAGTTTTTTATTTAAAGTTCCCAAATAAGCATATTTTGTCTAGGTCGTATTACTATCTGAATCCATCTCCATCCATCCATTTTCTACCACTTTATCCTCCGCATACGGGGTATTGTGCCAATCTCAGCTGACATAGTGACTGGACAGTTTTGCTATAGTCCATCACAGGGCCACATATAGAGATAAACAACCATTCACGCTCACATTCATACCTACGGTCAATTTAGAGTTACCATTTAGCCTAATCCCCATATTGCATGTTTTTGGACTGTGGGAGGAAGCTGCAGAACCCAGAGTAAACCCGCTAATATACAATTTATAATTGGTGAACGAGGATGCAAATAACCACATGGTTACAAAAACCCTACATTCCATAAACACCGCTAAAGTGGACATCTGCATTTCATAAAAGAAGATCAGTTACTTATTTGCATCACAAACGGAGAAGTATTCGCCGCATGGTCTTAAAAGGGAGCTTTTTTGAAGTAAGACTATTGAAGCAGCATCAAATCAAAATGTAATAACAAGTTATGTTCAAAGCAGAATCTGCGTAATACAACTCAGTATGTAAACAACTGTTTTTCACAGCTTGTGACAACTTTACAATAACTATTAACTTGGCTCTACAAGACTATTTGGACTACGTTGTTCCAAGACCAGCTAACTAGCTCTCATAATGACTTAATGTCTGACTCAGTGTATTTACATTTGCCTCCAGTCAGATGACAGCTGATTTCTCCTGTAGCATCGACCTGGCTTAGCAGCAGGGGTGAATGAAAAAGCTTCTGTGTGAGTGCTTAGGCAGAGCTCGCTGGCTTTTTTGAGCTCGGTGCTGCAGGGTATTGACGTGGTTGTGAAGCGTGATATTAGGTGCAGGTCTCCGCGCCAGGATGCCTCACAGCCTTAACGATCACCAGGCATCGCTGACCCAACTGCAGTGAGTGACGGGAACCACTGAGATGGAAGAAAACGCTGTGTTCAGCTGTGACTTTCACACAGACATTAGGTGAAAAGTGACAAAGTAAACCTGCTGTCAGAACACAGATTACTGGGCAAAGTGGGGCCTAGAGTACAAACACAACCATACACACAGAACCCTGTCACCCATAATGGAATGGGAGGTGGGGTCAATCATTTTAGACTTAGTGTCACATTGTGAAAAAATGATCTTTAGCTGGCTTATATAATGCAGACCTGTGTGTGTTTTACAGTCTAAGGTGTAGCAAAGCAGAAACAGTAATACATAAAATAATCAGAATAAACAGGAGCTAGAGACTATTTATGATGCATGTGCTAGACTTTCCTTCTGCTAGAGGTCAGCAATGGAAGCCTAAGCCACAGTAAGCTTTTATAAAACTTTTATATCCACATGTGGAAAATTGGCTCCACCCAAAAACACTAACATAAATTATAAATACAAGCGACCAGCAAAATGGACAAAGTGAACAGGCCAGCTTCAGTTTACATGCTATTCAATGTAGCTTAATATTTTCACATTTTAACTATTTAACAATTTAATCACACTTGGTACAAAGCATTTCTTGTGGACAATTTGTGGGATAATAGTATTTTTATATAAGCAGTTCAAAATTGACAGATTGCTGGTTATATGAGGAGTTTTCTTTTTGATACACATCATATACTGTACTCGCTTAAATGCATCTGTAGTTTCCTTGTGATTTAAAAACACGTATGATTTTGGAGATGGAGTGAGGAGATTTGCACAATCACATTTTATATTGAATACGAAAACTATACCATAAATTAACAGTATAGGGCCACACTACTATAGAATTATGTGACATTCTTACAAACTGTGTTGATGAATAAGAATATGAATAAGCCTACAATAGTACGTTCTTTTTTGTCTATGCACAGAAAAGTAAAACACACCACTGCAAGATGGCAACTCTACAATCGGTTCCCCCTTAACACAAATACACAGCCCAGTCACCAAGTGTTTTGCAGATTTGTGTCTCTACAGTACATACTATTGGACTTTTCTCTACCTGCACTCTTACCCCTGCACCTTCAGTTTACCTGTACAGCACATACTTGTCCCCTCTCCTCTGCTCTGTCCAAAGTGATGTTTATAAGTTGAGCTGGTGTCACGCCAACATATCCACTTCTGCATGACAAACAGGATAACATGTGCTTTTTTATTTGTTACAACACAACACTGGCTCTGAGGAAAAATACACACTCTGATGTTCATTGCCTTTCCAGACTACACTGACGTCAAACCTAGGACGCCTTCAGCAGCTCGTGCTTTGCTGCAATATTCACAGTTTGACACGTCTCTTACAGGTGTGTCAGCGCCGTAGGTCACTGCTACGTTTTTGTCAACATTTTTGACAATACGCGTCCAACAGATGTGGTTATTTTTCACGTTCACAACCATCCTGTCGCCCGATGAAAGTGCTTCAAAGATTAATCTCCCTCTTGTCTGAAGAGGATTTCTGTTAACAGCGTTACAGTCGGTGAATAAATCACTGTGGTGACCTCTGACACCTGCAGTGGGTCTGTTCTGTGTGTAATCATTCTGTAAATTTGACCCCCACACACAGACTGCTGTTTCTTCCTTGTCGACGGGTACAGCACAGCTATAAATATCCCACATTTTTCCACTGTTATTTCATTTCCCTATGAGTGTCGCACCAAATTTATGAAGGCAGTAAAACATTCTTGGCTGTCATTGTGCAGATTTCTCCAAACAGCATGTGTGTCTGTGTCTCTGCTGCACGGCTCAGGACGCTGTGATCAGGAGCAGGAGGATTTATGAAAGGGAAAGAGATAACCTCCGCTCTCCAGCCCTTTGGTTATTTCAACGTCGTCCTTCTGTCTCCACAATTTACCCGAAACCAATCTGCTGCTAACAAGAAAAAACATTCATCCGGACACGCTGATTTTCCTCTTTAAAGTTTAAATATAGCAGGCCTTTATTTCTGACCATTAATCTGCCACCTGTGATATCTTTTGCTTCAGTAATCAGAGACGAGACTGAGACTGCAAACAAATGGAGTTTTCAATTGAAGCAAACACACACAACTTTAAATGAATAAAATAAAGGTTATATGAGAAAATATACACTTAAAATATGAAACAGATTTTATAATCTTGAACTTTCATGAATGAGCCAACCCAGTGAAACATGCACATAGAGAATAGTCAATTCACTGTATCTAAAATTATATCTATTGAAGCTTTTCAAAGTGACATCATTGTCTAAGTCTCAACAATGAAATAAGACAATTATTCTTCTAGTGGTCAGTTGGTTGGTTAGCAGGACGGACAGACAGACAGACAGACAGACAGACAGACAGACAGACAGACTGTAGATGGTAATTGAGCTCTTTGTGCAGCAGCAGCTTCAGGTTCACAGTGTTAATGGGATTTTACAGGCAAGTACTCTGCAACACAGGCTGGAGGGCAACACAGCACACAGTGAGTGTAGGAAGGGGAAGAGATGACAACATTGTCAACGTGTATATTTCTCTTTGTTTTTCTCATTTACTTCTATACTTAAAAATATAAGTAAAAATTTACCAAACACATGATTGAGACATCACTCACTTGTTTTTCAAACCTTAGTGTAATTTACACAGAAAGAGAGACACAAATCTCACATGAATGGTGTTCAATTAAAGGCAAAATGACAAAACATAATATGTAAACACACAATGTGTCAGTGAACATGGGTCAAAGGTAACAAATGTTACTCACTCAGGGACCTTAATTAATGCCAATTCACCTGTCCTCATCATTCATTCACCTGTCCTTGTCATTCACCTGTCCTCATCATTCATTCACCTGTCCTTGTCATTCACCTGTCCTCATCATTCATTCACCTGTCCTTGTCATTCACTTGTCCTTGTCATTCACCTGTTTAAATTCAAGTACAAATACATTAGTCTATGACCATGATCAGGGCCTTGCCTGGTGATAAGTCCCTCCTGTGTTGCTGGATATTTGACTGACTAACTTTTTTTTCCTTTAATACTCAAATGTGCATCTGTACAAATCAATATCACGACATGATCAGAAAATCCCTAATGATTCCGCTGTAAGTGAGCGGATTCAGCTATGTTACAATCCTGTAGAGATGTAATGAATTTGACTAAATTATGAGTGTTTATTTGCCCTCTTCACACTTCAGAGGGGGAAAAAATCAACTGAATAAAACATGCAAGGCTTTCTACACATTCACTGTGCATGCAAAGGCAAACATGGCGACACATAATTAGTGCGAGTGTGTGGCAGTGTTGCATTTGACGCCGTCCTCCTGTTGTGCTGCTGCTCACTGTTGCACTGAAGGTCGTCGAGCAGACAATTTTTCATCTGCTGAGATGAATTTCAGCCGCCTGACTCTATCACTGCCTCTCTCTGACTGTTTGGTGAAAAGAAAGACGATAAATCAGATAGCCTAACTTCTGTCTTTGTCTCCGAGTTCTGCAGGAAAGAAGTGAGAATATAAAATGTATTTTTTTATTTTTGCTGTTGTGCCACTTTTTATGACCTCTGCATTGAAGTGCTGTGTCAGAGTTTGACTGGTTGGATTGTTTTTGTTAATTAGTTTTGGCTTCTGTGGCCACAAAACTTTCAATTCACTGGCTCACTCCGTTCAGAAACTTTCCAAATGAGATCTGAGTCCTAGTTTATATAGTTTAAACAATTATTTTAACTCATGTTTTGATGTGTTTGTGCATTTTGATTCTTTTAAGTCGCACGACAGAAATGAGATAAACAGTGGGGAGGCATTTTTAGATTACTTTGAAATGGATTAGACTGTGTGTTTATGTTATTTCTTTGTTGAGGTAATTGCTTTTCTTTGTATGCATTTGTAAAGGACTTGCACATTTCTTATAGGACAGCTGTGGCTCAGTGGTAGAGTGCGTCATCTTTCAGCTTAAAGGTTGTTGGTTTGATCCCCAGCTCCACTAGTCAACATGCCCATGTGTCCCTAAGCTGCTGCGGTATGAGAGATGTGTGAGATGGGAAAGCGCTGCACATAGACATGCTGCATTAATGTGTGATTGGTGGGTGTGAATGCTTGAATGGCAAAAACTGGAGTGTAAAGCATCTTTGATTGGTCATCAAGACTTGAAATGCTGACCATTTACAATAAGAATACTACAATCAGTCAGAGCAGAGGTTTGGGAAGCACAGTTTGGCAAATGTCTTTTTTTTTTCTAAATCAAAAAATACCATATTTGGGTACAGAGGGTATGGGGATAGGGCGAAGGATGGAATTTACAGGACATGTCAACAGAGACAAACACAAAACCCTGAAAATAGGCTCTAGATAGTGCCAACTCTCAAGAGTTAAATCATCACCAAATTCAAAGCAAATCCTTCATGTCTATTTAATGATGATGAAATGTTGACAAAGCCAAAAAAACAGAATTCAGTGCAGCCTTGCAGGAGCAGCCTGTCTAATATATTCTGTGTCCCTTTGTAAATGTGTCATTTGTTGCATTTCAGTTTGTTGCTTGTGAGCTCTGATAAGGGAAATTGAAAGAGGGACGCTTGGATGTCTTCCAGGTTGTTGTTGTTGTTTTTAAAAAAATGCTACTCTCTTGACCTCCTTCACTTTAAAAATGTCATCAGGGGCTCTGTGAAGGATCATAGTGGTGGATGTTTAAGTCCACACCATTTGCATAACTGTGGAGCAAAGCAAATGTAATGAAAATAAACACATTTTTAACAAATGTTTGTAATGAAGCAACCTGACTGTGAATATAAATAATGCATGTATGAATTCATGAAAAGCATAATATGGGGTTTGTTTACACCTTATATATTATTGGTTGATAGTTCATTTTCACTGTTATTCTTTTCTTGAGCACACAAAACAGTAAGATTTCTACAAAGAGAAATGGAATGAATCCACTCACTGAACTCGTTATTGGAACGGTGTCCATTAGAGTACATTGCACATTAGTACAATGTTCCTAATAATAATCCTCAGTTCTTTTTAATGTTCTCTCAGTAGAGTGTCTTCAGTCTCACACAAGTCTCAGTTGTTCATGAATTCCAACACCACTTTATTTGTAAAGCAATTTAAAAAAAACAAAGTGCTGTAAAGAATAATAAAGAAAAAACAGAACAAATAAAAGACACAAAAGCTCACTCGAGGCAATAATGCCAATAATTCCTAGCAACGTTGAAAACACTTGTGTGAAGTTCACTGTCATGCCAATGAAAGCAGTTTGTGAAAACTTTGTGAAAACATGCACTTGTGAGTGACGACGTAAACGGCTTTATTCGCCCATGTATGATACACACTGATCCTATGCAGTCAACAACATGCAAACCAGTGCAATACCCCAAAAATCTGAAGTTATGTGGACCATATAAACCGACTGTGCATGCTCTATAGGAAGGACATTATATGGGCTGGTTCAAATACACTAGTTTCTATAGAAACACATAAATGGTTGTGTGCACAATGCACATCCGTTGAGACTGTATCTGTTATCCTGGATGCATGCACATCTCATTGAGGCAGATATGCTAGATTTAAATTCCTCCTTACACAGTTGACCACTGCATCCCTGTGTCACATTTAACCTACCCCAGGAAGAGGTATCAAGGGCTCAGCACTCATTCTTTCATTCCTATCTCACAAACAGAACCTTTTCAGTTGCCCTGCATGTGACCTCTACATCAGCTCAGCTAGATTGTGGTGTTCCAAGGTTCTGTCTTAGGCCCTCTCCTGTGTTGAATCTACATGCTATACCTTGGCCAGGTCATCCAGTCCCATAATGTATACCCAGTTGCATGCACCACTGAAACCCTCTGACCCCTCCAATCTTTTTTTAGATCTTTTTTGCTTCTTTGCAGATGTAAAATCATGGATGTCTCATGAATTTAGGAGTCATCTTTGACTCCAAGCTCTCCTTCTATGACCATGGATTCATGCTGTTGGTGCCATGCAGTGGATGATTTGATATGTTTGTTTACGAGAGTAAACGTCTGGTTGTTGCCTAAAAACAGAAATACTGTGGTAAAAACTGCACAACATTATTCCCTGCAGTGTGAAGCAGCATTGTTTAAAATTCTGATGGAAGAAAGTACAAATTAGTTTTCCAAATGGTGGAGTTTACAGTTGGTGACTTTACATCATCTGCCAAAGAGCAACAGCTTGTGTTCTACGATACACATGATCCCAATAATCTACAAGGTTGGTGTTTTTACTCCGTCTGGTTGCCTGCATTAAATTAATGTAAAAATCAGCTGGCAGCATGCTGATTTCCTGTTCCAATCACAGCTGATCCAAAAGCTGTAATTACATTTTAAAGTGGAAAAAAAAGAAAGAATAAAAATCACTGTTAGACCCGCCTTATCGTGACTTGCTGATTTACCCAGAGGAATGGGTGATCGTGTTTGTGCCTGCCATCACACACAAAAACCTTTAACCAATCAGTGGTCACAGCAGTCGTCTCTACTGCTCCATTAGTGGTCCCTGAAATAGAACTTAACTGATTGATATAATCAAATATGGCTTAAATATCGGACTGTGTATGCGATGGCTCTAAATAACAAGTATGTGCCAGCCTTTAAAGAAACGTTTAACAAATGACGTTTAATAAAAATGTCATTCATTCCTGACAGCAATCACTGCTCTGCTAACCCAGTCACTCTTCACACATATGTCCCACAGTGGAACTTTGCATTAAAGGGGGCTTGAGTTTGGACAACTTACATGCAGTAAAACCAGGCAATTTAAAACTTTAAAAACACCTTGACTCCCTGCGTTCTGTCCCTGAATCCCACCATCCCAGGGTATACACGGTATAAATACCTACTTATTTTTCAGTCAGCATTGCATATAACCACTTCTAAATCCCCCCCTGATACGCACCATTCAGTAATATCTGTGAGCCAGATTGCCCATTTTTTCCTCAAGGATGGTGAAGCCATGACCCACCCTCCTCTGCCTCTAATTGGCTGGTACTCGCTGCTTTCACTGATTAGAGTGGTTAACTTGAGGAAGCACTTGCTAACTTTTAGCATGAGGACTGATGAGCCAATCAGAGGCAGAGTAGGGCGGGTCATGCCAAGGAAAATATCGCTAAAACCTCAGGTGCCAGTGAAAAAAAAACAAACAAAAAAAAAACCTCAGGTGCCAGTGCCACTTGACTACGATAACGGCAGCAGACCAAACAACAGATGAAGAAATAACACAACAAGCGGCGGTGTGTGTTGAGTTTTCAGCAGACACATAACAACCTCACTGAGTTTTGTTTTATTGTTTGATTTTCTTCGCAGAGGAAAACACACGACTAACTGTTGCTAACTTTGAGTGCCTGCTTATTTTAGTTAGCGGGCACTCTTATTTTTATCTGATTGATATTGTTTATCTGATAAACTATCTTGTTTAGTTTATCTGATTGGTTTTGATGTTTTGCAGAGAATGATTTGTGCGATGATTTGAAACACCATGTTTGGCTCATGATAAATACATTTTACCCTGGTGCAGTTCTCTTACAGTGGGAAATGCAAACGCACTATCAGTGAACCAAAGGGAGGAAGTGATAGAGCGATAGTTAGACAAAGAAATAACAGCAAAACTAGTAAAGTGAAGTGGTGAGAGAGCAGAAAACTGCTAAAAATGCTAAAAAGCACATAGTTCTGGCTTATGCAAACAGCATGTGTGTGTGTGTGTGTGTGTGTGTGTGTGTGTGTGTGCGCATGCGTGTGTCACAAAGCTGCAGCAGGAGAAGACATGTCTTCCTCACAGCAGCATCTCAGTCACTCGCTGCAGAAGCTAAGTTCATGTCTGCTTTTTCCTTCCAGCAGCTTGTTTCTGAGCTTCAGATCATAATCACTGAGAAACGATTTTTGGCCGATCTGATCATGTCAATTAATGTTACTAATAATAGAGAAACCTGACCTGAAATGTTCTTTGTATTTGCACAATTCAAAAAACGAGAACCAGCTGCAGGGAGAATAAAATGTCTATTTTTAATATGATTAAATGATCAGTTAGTCACTTATATAATGTTCAAATGGTTATTTTATACACATTTGCATCATCAAAGGCAGGAGCTGTTCAAAAAAGACGGACACCAAGCCTGTCTTCTTCTACCGCTCTGGTGCTTTTAATGATGTTAAATGTGCTACTTCAGTCGCAGAGCATCAGAATGATTGACAGGAGCCACGTAAATAACGGAAGTCACACATTCAGTGGTTGGAACTTGGAGGCAAAGACTTCCATAAAGCAAAAAAAAACTAAACTTATTCCTCACGGCTCCTTGTGGAGAATTTACCTTTACACTTGTTGTTCTGCAGGTGGTTCAATGGTCAAGGTCAGCAGTCAAAAATAATAACTCACAAAGACAAGATTGA
Source organism: Solea solea (assembly GCF_958295425.1). Lineage (NCBI taxonomy): Eukaryota > Metazoa > Chordata > Actinopteri > Pleuronectiformes > Soleidae > Solea > Solea solea. The sequence continues at coordinate 6,742,852 of NC_081148.1, read as the reverse complement.
TTTGAAATACCTTTCACACACTGAAGTAGATTCAAGGTGCTGTACTGAGACACTCTGTAAAAACATCATGGAGACCAAGTTGAAAGAAATCAATGCTATGTCAAACAAAATACTGAATTTCTGAAGAGGAGCCGAATACAAAGAAATAATAATAATCAAGCTTGATTAAAAAAAACATACTGTGTCTAATAAAGGCCAAAATGATAATATACAGTAATATGTTTGACCCAACGTGCAATCAACCGAGTATAATTGGATTGTTGTACCATGTTGTACCATGTTGTCTCCATGTGCATGTTCCTCCTTCCTTTCTTATATGTTTGTTAAGGTGTTTGCAACAAATGTGTGAGAAGCGTGTGAATGTGAAAAGCTCTGTAATCAGTGTGTTTCCTTATCTGTTCCTCCAGCTCTCCTGTTCACACCTGCCACATACTGTACTCTACCCACCTCTACATCTACACAATAAGCAAATAAATACATATATGAATAAATAAATAAATAAATAAAATGCTTGTTATATTTCAGTTGTCAACACCTAAATAAATAAAGTTAATTCAAAGCAAAGTTACAAAGTTATACAAAATGATCTTAATTTATTTAGGTGTTATAACTGTGCTAAATGTTTTAAAGTTTGTCAACTCTTCTTTTTTCAGTGATTTAGCTCAGAGAGTCTAACAGCCTGATAACTGCTGCTTCTGTTACTGGTATAAAATTGAACGACATAACTGATATCATTAACCCTTTAAAACTGAGTGCATCACTGACAACACATTTGCACAAGCGAAAAAAGTATGAAGAGTATGATAAGCAAAAAAGGCCAGAGGGACATTTTGAGGCTTAAGTGTTAAAGGGTTAAAAAAGCACTGGTCTAATGTGCGATTTCTCCTGGTTTTCCATATTTTTTGTATTTTCTTGCATTTCCCACTTTGTCTTTGTCCTGCGTTTCAATCAGATTCACTCAGAGTACCTTCTGCTCCCCCGCTTTTGTCTCTGACACACACAGACACATATGCAAATCTCAAATTGCATAAAGGCATGAAAATGTGCTGGATATTAGTCAAGAGCTGAAAGACCCTTCAACGGAGAAGCTTCGAGGATGTGGGGACAACAGTGCAGTGTTTTTCCGTCTCATTAAAAAGCAGCAGTCGTACCACTTGTATCACGACAGTGTCAATCAGAGTTTCAGTGATACTATCTGTGAGTCAACAACAGTGCACGGTCAGTAACAGATGATTAGTAATTGTTGGGCTGGAGCTGTTGTATTGCACCACATCAGCAGCATGTGCAGGTTGGAGATGATAACAGTGTCAGATTTTAATCACTTAAATTGATTTTCTAGGTCTTTAAATGGCATAAACACTAACATACGGCATGACTTTAAAGCCCACTTTACAAGGATGTGTGTGAAGCATTTAAAGATGATCTATATATGTATATATAATAGATAATATATAATGTATCATGTATTATGTTAAGGAAAGGCTTCACTGATACTGACTTAGTAATACAGCTCTGAGCACTTTAACACACTGGATACCAGCAGAGTGAGCAGAAAGCAGCTAATCCTCGGAAATACTGAACAATAGCAAATGTAAAAAGCCTTGGTACCCCTCTCAAAATGTCTCGACCAGAGGACAAGAACAACAAGTGTGGTCTGCGGTGGAGATGCATTCAAATATAGACTATAACTGAAACTTTCTATAACTTTAACTTTGTTAAAATTTGCATTAAGGTTTGCAGTAACCATTTTAAACGCTGAAGGTTGCCGCTATACACATTCCATTTATATATCACCTTTAATAACTAATGATAATAACTTGAAACATACCTTTGCATACAAATATTTCAATTTATGAAACTAAAATGCTCATTTTACTCTTTTATACTTTCACATTACAAATTATATTAAAATTCAATTATATTGTAGTATTATATATCCCATATAGGATATATAATAATTACATATTTACATATGTAAACTATTTATATTTTGAGTTTTAATGCATGTTTTTTTTGCCTCTGACTTTTGTCTGTCTACAATTGTCAATGCAATATAATTTTCTGTGCAAACAGACAATAAAGTATAATCTTATCCTATCTTTTCTAGAATGTAGTTTAAAATAACAGAGAAAAGAATAGAATAAAAAATAAGAGTGAATCATCTAATCAGTGGGTTGCTATATTAGAGACAATCACAGTGCAGATGTAAACAATGTTTTACTTATTACCACAAATCCACTAACAGTCTTTTGTAGAATAGATTTTGTGTTACTGTTGAAATACTGCAATTATGATGTAGGTTTAGTTTTTATAATGCAATACCTTTTAGCACATAAGCTACATCTGCCAAGAAAATTACACTTAAATGAATACAGTTATCATTCATATCACATTGTAGGACTCGTCAGTTACTGCTAAAAACCACATAATGCTTCTCCTTCCGAAAACAAGTCTAGTATACGAGATTCCAATTTGAAAGTCAGCGATTAAGTAGCACTTTCTTAAATAAGTAATATAAGTTGGTTTGTTTGCTGTCCAGCTGATGGAGTAGGGTTTGATTGCTGCTGCTCTGGAATATGTTTGGAATAAACAAGCGCACACAAACATGATGCCACAGTGATGTTATTCTTTCATATTGTCAGGATCTGCAGAACATTGTCTACTTCCCCTTTGGCGCTCTGGTGGTTACCATGCTTCTTGTAGATTGTTAGTCCCCAGTTCAATGCCCTCGCCTGGTCTTTGTGTGTGTGTCTTATGCCTCCTACAGTGAGATTTCAGCAGTTTCATATGATCATTTTTAAATCGCACTCTACAAGATGGACCTAATAAACTTGGCTAAGACAGAGAAGTCAACACCTACGTCATCACCTGTATGAATGTATTATCAGTTTCAAGTCAGGAAAAACACAAAAACTGAATTTTATTTCGAAAAGAAACACTGTAGTTGTAGATAAATAAGAGACTTTTTGCATTTTATTTTGAAATTTGAACAGTATAAAACATTATGTCCAATCAAAAAGTCACCACACGATACAAACATGATCCGTTGGTCTCAAATCCAAACCTCAGTTTGCTGCTGTGTGCAGAGAGGGGGGGACACAAAGGCCCTGATTTGCCGCCTCCTGCATCAGCATCAGTGAAATTACCATAATAGCCACATAAGTGCAACTTCTCAGCTTTCAGAAACTGTTGGAAATGTTCTGATAGCACAAACTGTCGCGTCATTCCCGTAATGTAAAGAGCGCTTGCCCAAACGTGTCTCGACGATACGCTCGGTGTTAAAGAGCCACAATCAAAGAAATCCCCAATGATTACGACTAGGACAGTTCAAAATTGTACAGTGTATACCAGGCTTTATTCTGGCTGACCTATATTCTGCTCTCCTGCCACATCCTCAGTCACCTGGCTTAAGCCGGGCTTTCTTCTCTAATCTTTGCCAGTTTGTTACAGTATCTCCACGGGTAAGCCAAATCTCTGCCAAGTTTTACTTGGTTTTTGGACTCCTGCCTGAAAACCTGCTCTCTTTGTGTCAGAGCCATAATCACCTGCTCCGTCCAGCATCGCGCCTTGCCAGTCATTGCACCATAGTAAGTGCTCTGCTCCTACCAGCACACTCCAGCACGCTCATCAAGATCACAGACATGCACAGTCAGCTCCAGGTGTCTGGGCTCTCACTCTACCTGCCATTTACATTATCAAAAAAAAACAACCTTACTTTTGTTTGCTCTGCATTGCTTTAAAATGTTAAACCTTTGCAAACACCACTGTATTGTTCATGACAGTACAAATGTAAATGAAGTAAAAAAAATACCATAATATTATTCATAATAAAACTCAAACCACAAAAAGAAGTACATATGTAAACAGGGTTCTGATGCTGCTGGGGAGGGAAAGAGAAGCCACAGCTATAAAATGGCATTAAGAAAAAAGACAAAAGATAAACCTGCAGGTGTGGATGATGTGATCTCGTTTGCATTTGCACTCTGCATCCTTGAACTAACTGCCCACAGGGAGCTGCTCTTTCCAGAGCTGACTAGGTTTCCTCATTAGATTCAATATTTCTTATTCTGTTCAATTACATGGACAGGAAAATATTTGACTGTACAGGCTTAAACCTTGCGTGTTAAAGTAGCTGTGTGCCAGATAATGAGTTTATATTTCAGACGGTATAGATTTAAAACGTGTATACGTTCCTCCATCTGAACAAACACACACACACACACACACACACACACATAACCACATACACACCTTAATCCCACAAGTGTAAGCCTGGTTGCTGGACACTGGCCTGGATCTATCAGCTTTCCCCTCATCTGACTCTGTGAGTTTGGCTGGTGCCATGTGAGGAGCAGACATCTGTTCAGGAGGAGAGCTTGTCCTGTCCTTTGGCTGTGTCTGTTAAAATAAAATATCATATTTTTTTTGTTATTTTTACCCTTGAAAAGAATATCCAGTTAAATAATTTTATGGTTTATGGCCTACTGCAATTTCTCTCATATTACCATTTTAGATTAAATATAGTCCTGAAAGACTGAAGAAAACATCTTTGTTTCTCATGGATCTGCACAAATATCACACAGTTGTCATTTTAAATGTATTCTTCAGATGAAAACGAGCAAAATTATGTAAAGATGACCATTCCCTCTTTAAATAATCGCAATAAGATATGTATTAGAAATCATTCAGCCCTAGTTTATATTAACACTGACAATTTACTAGTAAACATTTGAGTCAATAATATACTACATGATCCTGAAGTCAGACTTGATCTGGGTAATTCCTCCCATCCAAGAAAGAAAGTACTGCCCACAACATGTCAAATTTCAACTGATGACATTCACGCTTTGGTTTGCTATCGAAAAGAAATCTCAGCCTTATCTCAACACATTTGAAACCAGAAATCTGCACGTTTAAGATCTTCTGCCTCGTGTTATTTGAATTGCATTTAGCACAGAATGACAAGGGCTTCAGATCCGATCAATGACTGAGTCATTTGACATTCAGCTTCCAAACCCATTTCACTAAACTGTCACATCATCTCAGCTCAAACACTTTCCAGTAGAGACATCGTTACTGAGGCAAAACAAGGAAGATGCCAGTGTGCAAAGCAAAATATTAAGTCTTACTTCTTTACACTGATGAGGCGGGTTCACATCATTATCTAACACTTAAGTCATCTCAATACTAATGACAGTAAATTCATTCACAGAACAATAGATTGACCCAGATGAAACACACTTTGTTTGCAGAAAGTCCTCTCTGCTCGTGCATTTAACACATTTAGCCATTGTTTGCTGCATTATTTCACAGTCAGTGTCTCAAAACCAGCTAAACACTAATCCAAAACAGAAAAACTATTTCAGACTAAGACAGTCAATATATAAATGTTTTACCAACTACTAAAAAAACATGTTCAGAGATGTGTGATTTATAAATTTATGCTGCAATAATTGGATGTGATGAAACACAGGTGCGTGTAATCGGCTCGTGCCAAGCTGCTCCTGCACACACAGAACAGGGAAACAGCTAAAACTAATAAGGCCAATGTGGCACTTAAATGTTGAATAATACAGTATACACAGCATTTTAAAAGCTCAGCAACCTTTAAAATATGTTGTTGTTTTTTCACGTCAAAAACAACCACAAGTGGAACCATGCAGGGATTTATTTGATTTTCTTCCCTTTTCATTCTTATTCCCAATAATCAACTGAGCAGAAACAAAATCTAAATCTAAGTAATACTTGCATGCCTCTCCTGGGATATACTGTACACAATCGATATTTTTTGAGTTCATGGTTTTGCAATATAAACTTCAGAAAATCCCCCTCTCTCCCTCTACCAAATCTTTTCAGATTTTCTCTTTTAAGGAGCTGTTGCAGAAAGAGATTGATAGAGAACGAACTTTGCTGTTTGCACCCTGAGAACTCCTGGTCGCTGAACGTTTAAAATATTGTGTATAGAGCTCCGGTAGCTGACGTCAAACAACCAAGGTAACACCCTATTATTTACATATCTTGATAAGTACTCAAAGCTGTTTTACACCACCGGCTTTGCCATTCACAGCCAACAGCAGCAATGTGACTTAAGTGTCTTGCCCAAGGACATATCGGCATGTAGCCTTGCAGAGCTGGGATTAAAACCCACAACCTTTGACTTGAAGGACCGCTCTACCACTGAGCTACCATTGCCCCTTAACAGTTGTGGTTAACTCTTGGTAAATCATGGACTCAGACTAGATTTACCAAGAGCTAGTTTGCAATGTTAACATTAGAAATAATTCACATTAAACTGTCTGTAATGATTAGACGATTAGATGATTAGTTAAAAAACAAGTTTTGTCATTTCACAGCTTTTTATGTAGTTTATGTAATGCAGTTTGAAACATACACTGTAGACTACAGAATTCTGGGCACACAATTCATGACAAATGCACTTTTATTTATTAAGGGAAAAGTTTTTATACGCTTTTTAGTGTCTTTATTGTTGGTTTGCAAATGCCCAAAACAACCTCATGGTAAAGAGCAATTGAGTAACAATGAGTAATTGTGTGATTAATTATCTTATTAGTCAAGCTGCATCTTAGGCTGCCATGGTGGCGGTTCATAGAAATGATGTCGATCTCACACCAGTGCCACCACTCCGGTGTCTGTACTTCACCAGTACCTCACTCCTCCCATTGTCGTCTCCCCACATCTCCACTGCCCTGAAATGGTCATTAAACTTAAAAGACATTTTCCTGCCTCTGATTCTGCCTCAGGGTCCAGATTATACACACGCTTACATTTGTCTTATTACAGTTTTAACAGGCCCTCCATTATTGCCCCATGTATTTTGCAGCATTGCCCGGTTTTGTCTTATTCTAATCATCTCACCCTGAACAGTTACTTTAAAGAAGGTTATTGTGATTTGGGTTCTTTATTTTTTTGCTGGGCATTTTTGGATATCTAAATTCTTTATTCTAAGCATCTTAGTGTCACAAAGGCATTAAGCAGCTCTGTCCTCGGCACTAAGCCTGAACAGTCTGAATGGAAGCTATTTAGTGCTGAGGGCATTTCTGTTTAAATCCCATTCAAGATGATGCAGTTTATTACAAAGGATTTGAAGCTGAAAAGAGGAGAGGGAGCATCCACAAGGACTCGGAGGTGAGACTGTGGCTCTCTGTGGTAAAGTTAGTGACAATTTATGAAAAACCAAAACAACTTTCACAAATCCTGGTGGCTTCTTGGTTAAGATTCACATCATTTAATTATAGAACCTCATAGAATAAAGGGGAAGTATAGCTGTAACATTCCATTCAGGTTATGATCAACCTTGGAAGAATAGGAATAGGAGAAAAAAATGTTCCTCTGCAAAGAAAGATTGACTCTGAGTCTGTTTGACTGGATGAAGGTTACAGTGAGGATCATATTTCTGTCTGAATCCAACTAATCTAACCAAACCCAAAAGACAGTTTAATCTGCGGGGTCTGATTCAGGGATTTCTTTCATCCTGAGCTTGGCTAACATCACCTCAGTTTCTACTGCCTAAAATATAACTTACGATGTTTAAGATAAAGCACCGAAGATTATGTAGCCAACGTTCAAAGACATTTGCACAATGTCAACAGTGGCGATTGCTCTCAGACAGCAAGGGAAGCTCAGCTTCCTCTAAAATGTCAAAGTCAAATATGTGCTATGTTGTATTTACATTTCAATGCTAAACGTGCACTAGTTTGTTCAGAATCAGCTGTTTATCACAGATGACGGATCGTCTTACATTTATTTTCATATCTCGTAGCAGCCTCCAAACCTGAAACTAAACTCATTTCCTGAATAAGTCCTTCAACATATTTGTGTCTGCTATAAAACTAATGTTGCTCAGAAAAAATGCATTTTGTTGCTTTACATAAATTTCTGCCATCATGTAAAAGAAGCATATTCATATGGTGGTAAATAGAATTGGTCACCTAGAATAGCTTACAAATGCATTATGCATTATGCATTTTCAGGGAAAATAAAGTTTAAAATAAACATTTTAAATGTAGTGTTTTACAATGTTAAATGCACAAAAGAGTAATATAATTTATTGCTGAACATGGGTGTGGTCAGAAACCTGTAACCACACCCAACAGTGATGTCACAGTGAGGTACTGTTCATCCAGCAGCTGTTTATCCAACATGTTCTCCCTGAATTGTGCTAAAGATGTGTTTAAAAAGTGAAGCCATGGTGTCTTGAATAAACGTCTGCATGAGCCTTTGCTTTATTTGGCAAAGGAAAGAGAAGACAAGAGCAGTAATTTAACATAGATAAGCTAGCTGCTATAACACCTCAAACAAACAACGGACAAATCCCAATTTCCTATTTAGATTTCCTCTTAATTAGTTATCACAATAAGTAACACAATTGTCTACACTATTAAAAACTGTGACACACACATCCTGAATTACTTGAGCTATACACTTTGCACCAAAGTCATTATAATGAAAAAATGTACAGTATTAACTTGAGGTCATTCTCATACTTATAGTCTGTGTTTGAATTTGAAATACATTTTGGGGGATTTGAACACTACTTTGGGGCACATCACGATCTTATAAGGGACTCAGCAGTAGGTTGAGTGGGGTTAAACGGGTTAATGAAGGTGCTGCAATCAATGTGATATAAAACAAGGCAAAAAAAAGTGTAGCTTTCTCAGGGCTGTGGAAAGAGCTACCCATCCATGTCAAACTGGCCCTTACTCTGGAAACCTTTATATCTCATCTTAAACCTCATTTTTACTCCTTGCCTTTTTGTTTACTGTGTCCAGCACTTTGGCAACCATGTGTTTTTTTTTAAATGTGTGGACGACAAAGTGGTAGAAAAATGGATGGATAGGATCAAAGGATGGAGGCTGAAAGCATGTAAGTGAACGTGTTTTCAGGATAAAAGGGGGCATGAAACTTTATACAAAAGTCTTCTACTCTCAGTTACAATCTTAACTGCAATATTATGTAATTATATCCATTACATCTGCACTGAAATGCAGACATAAATGAATTAAAACCAATTTCAGAATGAATTACACTCTTCTTTAACACAGTCACAGAACTGGATGAATGGATGAGTAAGGATGAAACTCCAGTTTTATATTTAATGAGCAAGAGAGCTGCTGACTCTGAAGGACTCACCCTGTCCTTACGTTCTTAAATGAGCTCATGTTTGTATTTATTGTGTCGTCATCATCATCTCTCTTCCTTTCTTCTGATCACCTGATGTGAAGCCAGCCAACAAAGAGAGAAGGGTGGGATGAAAAGAAACAGAGATTTATATTTGTTTTTCTTTTCAAAAGGCATTTCTTTAAGATGCCCCCTTCCCTCAAACACACACACACACACACAGATCTCCCTTAGTTGTCCTGCTTTCATCTAGTGTCACATTCACTCAAGGTTATGGGATGTATATGTTGCTGTATCTCATGTCATGTTGTCAGCTCTTATGGTTACAGCGTCAGTGCTGGAAGTTTCCAGTGATGGATGCAATGACGTGAAGTTGGTGCCCTGTCCTCTTGTTTGGACTGTGCGGGGGAAACTCTCCTGTTCTGGCCATTAAATGATTTAATGTCATTAGATCAGCAGATTGGCCTTTAATCTCATTAACTCAGGAACATGCCATTCCCCCGTCACTCATCAAGCCAAAATGTCAGAGGAAAATTAACGCCTTTGCCCTGGGTGCAGCGAGAATTCATATGGGCCTATGAAACGCTCACCGCCCAGAGAAACCTTCTGTTTTCCACCTCAGAGTTATAGCACCTGAATTATCAGTGAAGCCTGGTGCTCTATATTCTCATCCATCCAAAAAAGAGATTGCATGATATATCACAGCATACATGGTGCTGAGAAACACAGCAGGTAAAGAGCTGCTGCTAAATGGGCCTAAATGACTGTGGGTTCATACATCACATTTATATTGTAGGCAAGTAAACGGACGTTCTGATGCTAAAAAAAAGCTAATCATTCCCTTGATTTAAAGTTGTAGTGCAAAACTTTTAAATATAAATGAATGTCTGTTGCATTTTAGCCATGGCCAAATGAGCTCACACATTGCTGAATATGTCGATCAGCACAGGCAACTCTGTGTGTCTCAGTATAGTTAGGACCCAAATGCAAAAACGTCTTTAATAAAACAAAAATGCAAGAAGTCAGGAGGGCATGAAATAAAGTAAAACACAAACAGAAGCAAATGATCCAACAAAGACACTGTGGAAGCACAGAGGTGAAATACATGAGGGAGGCAGATCTAATCAGACACAGGTGAAACTAACGAGACACAGGTGAAACACATTAGGGTGTGCCAGACAATCAAGAGAGAAGACAAGGCAGGAAATCAAACTTACACACAAGGAAATACTACAAAATAAAACAGGAAACAAGGCACAGAAAACCAGACATGAATAACTAAAAAACCCAAGGTTAAAGAAAACACGACAACAAGCAAACAGAATTTTGTTGTTGTGTTTTTCAGTTTTATTTTTTGTTTTTTGTTTTGTTTTTTTAATCTTGCTACACTCCTGATGTAATCATTTGTGTAAGTAAAGACTGGCAGAGGCAATGAGGAAGTGTGTCACAGAAATATGGTGCAAGTACAGCTGCAAACATTTTGGGTATGGCTGAAAACATCCAAGTGCCCATAAAATGGTTCAGCAGAGAATTCCGCAGTTGTTGTTTTTTGCAATAATTCAATTATCTTGGGCGAGAGTCGTATTTCTTCCACAGATGTTGAAAGTAGGGGCATCACAGTTACCAAATCCAAAATACCCAACAACAGCACCCTTAATAAATAAATAAATGAATTAACATTTCTCTGCACGCTAACCTGTAACTTTCGGAGTGAATTCTTACATCTACAGTATCCCTGTGTTATATCTTTGAGAAAGACATTGATCTTTCATGATGAGACGCAGCACTGTGGGAGGCAGCAAGGTCTCACTCAGTAAAGGCCTCTGGCCAGATTTTTGAGTATATAAATGATAAAATATTCAAAACCTTGCTCGAAGAATAGTGAAAGCAGAAGAATGTGTAACAGTAGAAGATATGAGGTAAAAACCATGCATTTCTGATAAAATCATATCTGTTGTATCATTATATTAATGTGACACTTGCACAATGTGTGGAACCTTGCAGTGGTACTCGGCATTATTCATAGTCATCCATGCAGTAGGCAGTAAACTTTGCTTTAGACTGAGTTGTGAACAGTCTCATTGCAGCCTCACTAAAAGTGAAGGATCTTCTGTCCACGTTGGCTATGCCCTGATCCGTGCTTGGACATATTATGTATGTAACCTGAATGCAACTCTTCAGCTGCAGTGCATAACTTTTGGTGATTTCTGGTGTTGTCGGTGTTATTATTCTGCCTCTATTTGGCCTGCATGAACAGAAAGCATCTCACATTATTTGTATGCTGCATTCCACATCGGAGCTCTGTCAAGAAATACTGTCAGATTTGACTTGAGGGAGTGTTTAAGTGTATACAGCGACAGTGCAGGGGCGGGAAGTGTCAGAAAAGTATACCTTTCGTGGGCGCTTGTTTGTGTTCTAAGTCATACACTAACCTGTTTGACATGAGATCTGAACACTGAGATGCTGAAAAAACAAAGAGAGCTGTGTGGAGCTGAATCAGCAGTGTGTCAACTGAATGTAATGGACATTTTTTTGGTTAGTTAGTTTTTTAGTTTAGTTAGTAGTTATGTAGGTTTTTTGCATGTGATTCTGACCGTTGGCCGGCCTTAGGAAGCTGAGGTTTGGAGCGACAGGCTTGGAGTCACTGTACCTAGGCAGAGTGAGGCCTCTGTCCTCAGCCTCTGGATGTCTACGGTCAACAAGTCTTCAGTGGTAAGACACCAGCAAACAGTGTGATATGAATGAAGAATGAAGTGATACGTCATTGTGTGTGTGTGTGTGTGTGTGTTTGTGTTCTCACCTGTCTGATCCCAGAAGTCTGAAGATGCGTGTGCTGTCCGAGATTTCCCGTGTGATCTGATCATTAAGGAGAAGAGACACAATGTCAATAACTTCAAGTTTAAAGGGTCTAATATAGAAGAGGTAGCTGAATATGTAACAGAAAACAGTGATGATCTGTACTGATGGTTAGATAAAGAAGAAGTCAGTGAAAACACAGAAGAAGCACATGGCACAAAATTGCCTTTGTCCTTACTCAATGTGCAGTACGTAACACGCACTGCTGTTAATTGTTCAGATAACAATACATTATTTAATTTGATTCAGTTACCTTTGATAAATCAAGGTGTTCAAATGTATGCACATTCAACTTTAATATCATACACCAGTTGTTGCTCCTTGATAAGTCTTTATTTATTTATAATAACTTTATTACTGAGCAGGTGATGTTTATTAGCGATAACGATATTTTTCTGAACGTAGAACATTCAAATGAGTTTGCTTCAAATTCAACATGAATTATATGGATCTTTAATCCATTCTTTCCACTCTTTGTTTATGACCATGGTTTGATTCTCACCCTTTTATTTTCACTTTGCATTCACTGCTGAAGCAATGAGATTCAATAGATATTTAAGACTGAGAGAGGGAGAGAGGGAGAGAGAGAGTGAGAGAGCGAGAGATCTCTATTAAGATAGTTGTGAGGGACTGCAGGGTTTAACAGCTGAGCAGCCTCTTCTCCAGCCAATAATGGAAAGCAGTTGAAACCACACTGCAACAGTGAGAAAGATGAGCACAGCACCGGCCGAATAAAACCCCTGGGAAGCTGTTCTGCTTCATAGAGTGCTGCTCTGTATTTATGGACCCTTTTGTCCTATTTATGGAGTCTATTACAACAAAGGACCGACCATTTTGCTTTATTTATTTCACTTGGGTTTACAGGGGAGGTTTGCAGTGCATGCACACGGCTCCTCAGTACTTTCATCAGTCAGGACTCCCACAGCACAGAGACGATAATGAGAATGTTCAATAATAACCTTAGAGGGTTTGCTTTTTTTTCAGTTTGCTGTCCTATATTGCAGATTTTCTTCAGAAATGTATTGTGCACATGAAGTGTATGCAAGCATGCATATTACATATAGGTGTATACACCCAGTCTGTGAATAACGAGCAAGGAAAATGACACGTCCAGTGACCGGTATGAGTTTGCAACCACAGCATTAATAAAACAATAACAAATTCATTTCTGCATTAAGAGGTTAAAAATGTTCTTTATCCTAAAACAAATGTTGGTCTGATTATTGGAAAGCTTGCAGTTAAACCTTTCGTTTATAATCCAGTCACATTTAAGATATGGGAGGTAAACAGAAAGACTTTGAATCAGCTCCATTCTGAAAGAGCTTATAAATGACTTCTCAGACTTCTAAACATCACCTGGGAAAAATGAATGGTCCACTTTTGGTGTGTGTAACACTAAGGCAACAATTACATTTGGACCGGCTGTGAAGAGGCTGTCAGTCTGCAGTTTTGGTTCATCAAATTCATAATTTGCAGTTTTGTGTGCTTCATCCTCCTCCCCAATGCTTTCAAGGTGCCGGTGATAGTCCGTGTTAACTCTTGTTCTAGAAATGTTTAAAAGCTTTTGCATGATTTTATCTTTGAAGTTTTCCCTCCATCCCTGAAGGTAAAGCCTCGTAAGTCTATCACACGGAAAAGCAAAAACTCCCAGTAGATCAACAGATATCCCTTTATATCGGCGAGATGTGCTTGTTTTAGGTCTCTTTTCTTCCCAAAAAGTTGTATATAAAAAAATGCAAAATGCTCGTCTTCCTGTGTCTTTTTCCTCCCCAAACTACACTCAGATGAATGTTGTCCTACATGTCATATTTCTGCTATGTGACCCATATTTTCCTGTAGAAAACATCTTAAAAGCCCTTTTTTTTTTCAAGCTAAACCTCACCAAGCCCAAGAGAAAAACCCAAAAAATACTTATACTAATACCCTTATCTCTAATGAAGGGAAATCTTAACACTTCAGCATATCAAGACATTTTGGACAACGCTTCCGACTTTGTGGGCAAAAATTTGAGGAAGACCCTTTTCTATTCCAACCTGATTGCGCTCCAGTGCACAAAGCAAGGACTATAAAGACATAGTTTGACGAGTCTGGTGTGGAAGAAGTCGACTGGCCCGCACAGAGCCCTGACCTCAACCCCATCGAGTGCCTTTGGGGTGAACTGGAACAGAGATTGTGAGCCAGGGCTTCTCATCCAACCTTAGTGCCTGACCTCATAAATGCTCTAGAGTGGATGAATGGACACAAATACCTAGAAACACTTCAAAATCTTGAAAACAGTCTTCGAAGAAGTATGGAAGCTGTTATAGCTGCAAAAGGTGGACCAACTCCATATTAAAGTAATGTATTTGAATAAGTCATTAAAGGCCATACAATGTGTTTAAGGGCTGAGGAATTAAATCACTTTATTTTTGAGGTAATTAAAACATAATTTGACACTGCATATGTCCTCTGTCAGAAGAGCAGCAGTGTGGATCGTACACGTTTCTGCATGATTATTTTAGGAAAGTAGATGAGACAATGAATTTGCAATGGAAGTGCAGCCTTTCTCATGGTTTGCAGAAAAGTAAAATGCCAAATATTTTCTGGGAGACCAGGCTGTAGGTCATACTTATTGTCTTGTTTTAATATTTTGGTTGTAATCTGAACTTGTATTTATTCTTTTACAAGGTCGCCTTGATCTCAATGGGGAATATGAAATACATACCAAAACAGACGCTTTCATGTCAGTCGATGAAACATGATCCAAAATAAAAAGCAAGCATCTAATACGTTAATCTCTTTAGGTAGTTTTTATTATTTTACATTTTTTTTAATCATACCGATATGTGGATATTTCAGCTTAATTTCTGTAAAGTGGGAGGAATTGGAGATGTGCTGCGATGTTTGCTACTTTGACAACATTTCAGCACAAAAAACTCAAATCATTTTACATGAAATATTTATTATGAGACTTCACTGATTAGATTCAAGCTGAGTTGCCCTCATTTGACATGCACGCCGTTGAAGATGTTGCTTTAGTGTAAGTTAATAGTTCACCAGCACAGGCTCACAATGTGGGAGCTGATCTGTACAGTGAAGCTTATTCACCCTGAGATGTTGCATCGCCTGTTTTGATTTTCATCCAGAAATGTAATAGGGATAGATAGATAGATAGATAGATAGATAGATAGATAGATAGATAGATAGATAGATAGATAGATAGATAGATAGATAGATAGATAGCAGTTCTACTGTAGAGCCACATCTGAATCAGGCAGAGAGCAGCACACAGGCCTCACTGACAGAATATAATTACAATAAAAGGTCAACAGAGACCCAATCTGCCCAAATGACAGGATAGGAAATGTTGGTCGAGCCCAGGAGTGTTGGACACTGGCAGAGGAAGAGTCACAGCTGCTGGTCATTACTGAACAGTCTCAAGCAGGAGCATTTACACTTTCACAGCAACTGTGATCATTTTTGGCAACATGGTCACAATTCTGCATGACACTATTGTTGGGGATCAGCTTGTTTAAGAGGGAGCCAACATGCATCTTGGATGGAGACCACATGGCCCTTTGTTCAAAGACAAAGAGGGCCTTCAAACTCAGTCTCTCACGATCCCCTATCTTTCACACACCAGTGTTAAAAAAACAAAAAAAACAATACAAAACTCAGGTCCCTCTCCACCTCACTCTCTTCTCTCTCTGGTACTCTTGTGAGAAGAACCCTGACTCCTCTCCTCCATGCAGGCCTCCTGGGTGGAGGAAGGACACAGATGCCTCTTCAGCCTGGACATCCAAGGGCCAGACATCAACTCTTCAACTAAATGTCCTTCAGTACAGAGCTAAACAAACTCCAAGCACGTCTACTTGAAGCAGCCTGTTATCCTCCCATCAGAGGCAGTGACACATGCCTAAGGATCAACAATAGATCCAGAGCCAAGTAGCCATGCGGTCAAGAAGAGGCCATCTTTGATTCCGCCATCTTGTTGTAGTTTATTTGTCAGCTGCCATCTTGATTTGCAGTCTACCTCAACCCATTTGGTCTGTACACACACAGACATTAATGAGTGCCACCCTCTTCCCAGTCGAACTCCAGTTAATTATTTAATTGAATAAGTTCATTATTAATCATAATCCAAATTGGCTAAATTCATGAGACTGAATCAAATAAATTGGCAATTTTGTTCTTTCTTTCGAAGGGTGGTGCCCCAAGGAACTTTATTAAAGCAAGTCATTAATATGATATTAATAAGATTTTTTTTCATGTTCATGTTATAATTAATAATCTTTGAAAGCCAGTAACTGACACAAAAGACCCCATTTTATGGTGACTAACATGATACAGGGTAATGTCTCCCAACACTACTGTGTTTATTTAGGTTTCTCTTGAGAAACCAAGTTTGCTGTAGGCAACTGGACTTGCTTAAATGAATATGGAGATGTTTCACCTCTCATCCAAGAGGCTTGTTAAGTTCTGACTAATTGGAGGGAAAATCCAGGTATTTACTGTTTTCAGTGTAGAGCACAGGACAATCCTCATTACATTGCTCTGCATAAACCACATTGATCCTTGGACTTTTGTCCTTTAGGTGAACGAGTTTCTGTCTTAAAGTGCTGCAGGATTTGAATTTTACAGGAAAGTGGTATTTGTTCTCAGAGACTCCAGCAATACACAGATTAACAATGATGTTGTTCCATTTACTGCTATTTTCTCCCTTGTCTGAGGTTTTGACAAATGCCCAATTTGGGTTGCAGCAGTTGTTTTGCTGTTGTTCCTTCACCTTTCCCACCTTTTCTTTTCTCTGGCCTGGTTGATGAAAGGGTCTGATGATGATGTGTCAAACAACAGATATTGGTCTGTGTGTTGTTTTTTTCCTGTCTACTTCAATGTTGAGGCTTTTGTCTTCCTGGAAAGTGTAGTGGTCAGACTCTTAGAATGTACTGAAAGTAATGTTCTGTAAAAAAAAAAAGGAAAAAAATCCTGGGCTCTGATCTTGACCCAGCTACTGTCCACATAGCTGAACCAGTAGCTTGGTGCAACCACTGTGAGGGAGGCCAGGGCTTTACTTTCCACCTCTTGTATGTACATTCCTACAGCTAACTGACCTGGATGACTTAGAACCTTTACTTGACACTTTACCCTACAGTATGTTATGTTAATTCTGTATTCATATTTCCTGCATTTTTTAAACTTGGAAGTTTAGAAAGGACATTTGTGTTTGGTCGATTATTTATTTTCTTTGTAACATCATGTAATACATCTTATACCGTTGGAAAGCCTGCTCATTTCCCTTTTAAATGGTGCCACATTTGTAAGGAAAATGCATTTGGACCAGTGGAGTCCAAAGAGCAGCAGAGTTCAGAATGTGGGTTATGCCCATGAAAAACTTGCCAAATCTTCTCTATCAATCAAACCGATTATTCTGCTATTGACTCTTTTGGTGTTGTTTACTGGATTGGATGATTGAAGTTCACGAAACAATTTCACTATTAAACGTACAAACAATTTGGACATTTAACAATTTATTCATTTAACAAACAGGGGCCTCAGTAGCATGTGGAAGAACCATACACAGCCACAAAAACCTGGCACCTCCTCCATGTGTGTTGTTTAGGTTTCAGTCAGTTGAGTATTTAGGTCCTATATAATGTGCCATCTGTGATACTGAAATGTGCTGCTGTTACAATTACCCTCGTTGTTTATATCATGCATTTTGTATGTTTATATGTTTGTTATCAACCTTAACAAACCAAAGCAGAATGGATTACATTTTTATACTCCCAAATCATTATAGAATTATAAAGGTGTATAATGTGTGTTCATGAAAAGCACATTGCTGTTGCTGTACCAAATACAAAATACAACTTGTGGTGTTTCTCTGCGAAAACAGACAAACTGGGGATTTAAAACATTGTTTGTGTCCCTGTAGTGTTAAATCACATGATAAGAGGGGATCATTGATGAGAATGAGCCATTAAAAAAGCTTTTAACATCAAGAAAAGATGAGACTGAGATGCTATAGCTTCAGGCTGTGATGCTCCAACACCAACACACACACACCATGAAACATCAATGTTTTATCAGCATGAGTTGTTGTTTTCTCTTGTTGAAATCCATTTCTCCTTGAACCTCCCTAACAACAACGAGTGTTATGGAGCAGCGTCTTTGAATAAGACTGTCCATTATAAATTAATTTGCACGAAACTTGACTGCTCTTGTATTTCAAGGTAGCTTCATAGATTATTGTTTGGGAAACCTTAACGCTGCTTCTTATTATTGTAGATATATAATAAACCACCAGTTAAACCTCTAAAAAGTTAAATCTTTAGATTTTTTTTCAGATTGACACTATTAACCAATTTCACTTTTAAAAGGGTTGAAAAAGTTATGGTTGTGTTTCCGGTGAATGAGTCACTGAGTTTCTGGTCACTCACGGTATCACAGTGAGGACAAACTGACAGACTGCGGGTAGAACATAAGCCTGTTGCACAAGTTTAATTACACGGAGTAACAGACCACACTTCAGCGTGGTAGGTGGCGACCGCAGAACTACAACATTAATGCTTGTTTGCTTCCTACAATAAATAACGGCTACATGGCTACATTAGCTAAACGATGGCCAAGGGACCGAGCACTCAAGCTTTGTTTCCACCCAACAAAACATCTTAAGCCATTAGTATGGAAGCATTTTGGTCACTCAGAGAATGATCAGGGGTTGTTCAACCCGCAAAACTTGCCAAGAAAAGTCACTGCTCACACATCTCAGTGACCTCTTTCCAGCTGCACATGATTAAGTGGAGATAATGCACTAAGTAATGGCTAAGTTAATGAATAATTACTAGCAATTTGCTTTAAGTTCCTGTGCAGAACCTCCATCGTCCCCTGTGGACCTCTGACTAAAGACCACAACACTGTGATCCTACAGTGCAATAAAACCTACAAAGATGTTTATGTAATTTTACTGTGTAGTGATGAAAAATAACAATTCATTAAATTGTAAAACCATAAAACTGTGTTTTTGCTCCTCAGACTATCACTGTTCCATTAAAACCTATAATTGTTGTAACCTCAACACCTGAAGATATTTTGGTTGCTCTGAATTGTCAAATGAATCCCTTCCTTTTATATAATTGTACTAATCTGGTCGTCTCTATCTTCCCCACATATAGTTTCCAAGATAGAATAAGGTTAATTGCTATTAAACAACCTACATTCTTAGGTGTTAGGCTCTACCCTTTCTGCTATAGAGACAGATAAACGATTTAGCATGTTAAAAAAACCACAATCAATTTACTTAATTCAAGTAAAGATTTATTTAAAATTCATAATAATACTTAATAAAGTGGCGCTGATGAATGGGTTCAGTGTCGGGCAGCTGAGTAAGCAGCTGTGTCTGTGCTAATGATCTGCCTTATTTTCTTAAAAGGTCTTTGCTTTTAAAAATAAGCACCCTTGTCTCTGGTATTTTCTTAAGCTTTTTTAATGAAATGTTCTACCTTTTCTACAAAGGAAAACATAAAAGATGAATCCTGAATATAAATATTTTTCACATAGTGCTTTCAAGTTGCCGGAGTTTAAACTGAAGTCGTTTCAGTCTGATTCATTTTTTCCAGACTTCCACTTTTGTTGACAGAAGGTGACTGTTCAAAGGTTCTATAGTTATGGGTTTTAAAAGATAACTTGGATATGGAGGGCCAAGGTTGTTATAAATGATTGTTTTTGTTGTTGTTTTTTAAAAAGAAGATTACATTTAAAACTAATAAAAATGCATAATGGGGAGAAACCAGACCACTCAATGCTAAACACTCTGAACAGAAGACATCAAACAGCACCAATTGTTTAATCTTCCATAAGCAGCAGTGAATTAGACATAAAACAAGAGCAGCTGAAATAAATAAACAACTCCTCTTACCAGCATCAATTTGGGCAATAACTGTATGAACGATGGGCTGATGAAAAGATGTGACCTGCAAGAGCTCAATCAATATGAGCCTTGCAGATTATGCTGGAAATTAAATGAGCTGGGACGTGGACTTAACCACACAACACATTTGAAAATAACACTCCTTCAGGTTACTCATCCCAGAGATTTTGGCCATCAAACTGGGATGAGAGAAATGTGCAATGCTAAGGACCATGTTTTGTCAAATTGTCAAAAAATTGTTGTTCTAATCTACTAAACTTTAGAGGGAAATGTTCAGATTATTCCACTACAGTTATAGACATTTCATTTATAGATTTGTATAGCATGTATGGGGGCAACATGTACAGGGGCAGCTCTGTCAGAAAAGCCAGCTGTGGGGCATAATGTTGTCAGTTGGAGCCTCAAACTGCAGTTTGGACTACCAGAATAAAATGGTTAAAAGTTTTCCATGAGCACATAGTTTAAAATGTGTCATATGAACATATTTAGAGTGAAGTAGTTTCATCAAGCAACAGATTTAGAGGTTTAGACCAAACGCTATGAGAACAGAACATTACATTGTTTTGTAGAATCCAAATCAATGCTATGATGACAACCTTTATCTTTTGCAGTCATAACCAAATGCTTTCATTACATTGTCGCTAAAATACTACCACATGGATTTTCACATTTACAGTTGTAATTTTGTTCTCTCTCACACTTTTGTTAGGACCTAGAGTGAGATTATGGGGACTTGTCTTCCTCATGGTGATATTAATCAAGTCCCTATAAAGCACATCATTAAATTTTAAGGTGATGAAGTCATGACGGAACTTGTGTGTGTTTGTGTGGGTGATTGATGGATTGTGCTGCCACCGAGCAGAGATCTGTGGCAATAAATTATTGCATGCTGCTATCATGGAGCTGTGATGTTTCCCACCACCTTGTGAAGCCTCATTTCACTCAGCATTATAAGCCAACAAATAGCCAGAAAAGCTCTCAAGAAAGGAACTCATACTGACATATATTTTGAGGGTTTTGGGTTGCTGGGTACCAGAGTCTGTGTGACTGAGGGAAGCTGTGGATTGGAGGAGTGAGACCACCACCACTCATGTGAAAGACCTGTCTTTGAGCAGCCTGTATTGGTAAATGCCAAGCTCAAATTACCGCTGCGGTTTGTGGAGGTAATTAACCCACAGTGAACCACAAGCATACTGTCCTGTGACAAGAATAGTAGTGTTATAACGATCAAGAGGTGACGCGATGGAGATTGTCAAATTCAAATACTAATCTGACAGTTTTAAGAGTCAAATTGTTCAAGGTGAAAAGATCTCAGTAATAAAGAGCCATGATAGAAAGCATCATGTTCACTATGTCAGTAACAGCGTGACCTGAAAATGTACAGATTACATTTGCATTTAGCAGACGCTTTTATCCTTGACTTACAAAAGAGGAATAAACTACAGTAGTCTTGGAAAGAACTCCACTAAATAGAAACAGTGGGCTGATTTGACAGAGGGTGAGAGTGCCGAGGTGGATCCAAGTGCAGAAGGAGATAGTGCAGGGGGAGGGGGGAGGGTAAGTGCTAGGACAGAAGATGCTCTTGGAAGAGCTGGGTTTTCTGAATTGTCTTGTGCGGGTGTTGGCACCGCCTAACGACAATTCTTTGATGAACGGGGTAGTGGAGGGGTAACATAAGTCTTTAGGAGAGCATTACTTTATATTAAATAACTCAATGCTGCTGCGGGGTCCCATCAAAGCTGCACTGGATAGGTGAGCTTGCATAAAAACGCTAGTGCTACGGAGACAAACTGCTAATTTATACCTTTGACACACATTTCATCAATCATTCACGTGATTAATGCAACACAATCTAAGGTTAATCCAGAAGTTTCAGACTGGGACTGTTCCATTTATAATTCACCACATAGTCTGTAGTCACAGGCAGTATTATGTAGGCTCGTGATTCTACCACTTGGGTAGGCAGTGGTGGAGTGGGCCATAGACTAACCGGACACCATGGTTATAACTGCCGGCTTCAAGCCACACAAGAGGAGGAAAGGGCTATACAAATGCAGATTCACTTTTTACATAGACTTCTCTAGGCTAGCACTGTTGCCTCACAGCAAGAAGGTCAACAGTTTGAATCCTGGTTGGACCAAAGGCCTTGTGTGGAGTTTGCATCTTCTCCCTGTGTGTGTGTGTGTGTGTGTGTGTGTGGGTTTTCTCTGGGTACTCCAGTCTCCTCTCACAGTCTAAAAACAAGCCAAGGCTAATTGACAGTAGTGTGTCAGAGTGAATGGTTGTTCATGTGTATTTTCGCCACGATGGACTGGCAACCTGTCCAGAGTGTGCCCTGCCTTTCACCCTATGTCAGCTGGGATCGGCTCCAGCTCCCCTGCGAACCTCATGTAGAGGATAGCGTGGTAGATTTCTCTAGTTAAACTGTTTGCATCTGTCTCCACTTGGCTGTCGCAGGGTTTTCAACCATAGATCACTAACGCTTGGTATATTTGACCTGATATAATATGCCTGAATAAAAATACTTCTTATTAAAATATCCATCCATCCATCATCTACTGCTTTATCCTCCACCGGAGGGTCGTGGGGGGGGTTGCTGTGCCAATCTCAGCTGGCATAGGGCGACAGGTGTCACCTACGGTCAATTAAGAGTGTCTAATTGAACGAATCCCCATGTTTTTGGACTGTGGGAGGAAGCCGGAGAAAACCCACACACACACGGGGAGAACATGCAAACTCCATGCAGGATCTTCTTGCTGCAAAGGCAAGTGTCTTATTAAAATATATTAAAGTAAAAGAATACATGGCAAATACTCTTCAAAGTACTCTTTTTTTATTTCCAAACATTCAACATCTCATAAAACAAAAAAGGCATCATTGGAGGACCCTATACAAAGCCTCTAAAATTAGTGAACGTTAACG
Organism: Solea solea; assembly: GCF_958295425.1. Classification (NCBI taxonomy): domain Eukaryota; kingdom Metazoa; phylum Chordata; class Actinopteri; order Pleuronectiformes; family Soleidae; genus Solea; species Solea solea. The sequence continues at coordinate 6,720,027 of NC_081148.1, read as the reverse complement.
AAAAATACCCCCACCAAACAAATGATGGAGCTGGGAACTTGTTATTTGGTCTACCCCTTCCTGGGATATGTGAGCCTTGTCTGGTGAAGGCACAGCATCCCTGCATCACTGACAGCTGTGGGAGAGATAAACAAACAAGGGCATTTTTTGAGAGGCGAAAACTGACCAGCTGATTTTTACAAAATAACCATTAATTGATATTTATTCATAACCTTACACTAAATAATGCACATTGCAGTACCACTGTAACTTACCTTATGCCTTTCATACAGTCAGTACAGGCAGGGCAGTAGTGGAGAGGGCGCACCGGTCGATGGCAGACGTGACACCTGCGTCTTGTCTTCCTGTCGAGCCTGTTGGGCAGTCAGCCCCCTTAGTGAGGACTAAGGGACCTCTGCTTTTTGTTGTCACTGGTCTTGCCACCTGCAGCAGTGACAGGTGTAGGGTAGATGAGGACTCTGGGTTGACAAGATAGACTTGAAGAGGGGAGCCTCTGCTCTGCCCATGGCTTGATTGGTGTCAGTGTCAAAGCCTGCATATACTGCCTCCTCTTCATGGCATTCTCTTATGATCCATGAAGATATCACACCAGCGTTCATCATGCCATAGAACACGCCACCTCTTGGTTTGCCGGCCAGGTTTTACTCACCGTGTGCTGCATATGAATAATGTCTTTAAATGGAAAATTGAAAGATTTATATGATCCAATCATGCAAAATACATGTATTAGCTTTTCAACAGCAACAACACGATACCTTTAGTGAGAGAATAAGGAAATGTATAAAGATGTTGGGATGTTGGAATGTAGGAAACATGGAACATTACTTTTCCTCACAGTAACGGTGCACACAGGAGAATATGAGCAGGACAGTGGAAAAATACATGTGTTCCTGTTATAATGGAGCACATATGATAGGTTGACACATTGTACTTGTGACTCACAAGTGATGGACAGCAGTGTTTTCAGCAGGTAAACTAGATCACAATGTTTTTTTTAAATCCCACATATCCAAAGCTTCACTGTCAGAATGCAAACAGAAGTTTCAAACTAGTTTGTATTTCTCAGCTGTCGATGTTCAACCTCATGATTGTATGTTTTATTCAGTAATTCATAAATGATGGGGTGCAACTCGTTATGTGAGAGGCTCTCTGCAGATGCACAAACCCTCTAACAAAACCAGTGTCTAATATATTCCATGGAACTCACCACTGGCCAAAAGCTATATAATACAGAAGGCCATGGTCCCCGTGGGCTTAATTATAGAGCCAGTAACAAATCTTAAACAATCTAAACCTGTCAGATACAAATAACTGACCTCATGAATAATTGGTCAGCTGTCAGTGAACAGTAAAGTTGCTGTCATGCTAAAATCACTCACTCATTAGTCACTCATTTCCATATTGTGGCCTTAGAGCAATAAACAGACATGTGCACTTTTCTTTGTCGAGTTTTTGCTCAAAATATAAAAGTTTGACTGATTCTCTCCTGAATTTTCAACAAGAATTCCAACAAAACACAGTTCCCCGCATGTCAAGGACCATCATCATTACACTGCTGTGTGTTACATAACAATAACAAACAATTGAATTACCGGTATGTTGTGTTTGAAGGTAAAAGTGACTCAAACTGCCAAAAAAAGTTGGTGTAATCATAGAAGTAATGGAATAATGTCATACAAACTGGGGACTAGCTATGCTCAAAGGTATTTCACTCAGACATTCAAGACCCCGACTCGCTGTTCTGTGGTCTGGGAGTGAGCATTGTTGTTCCCTGAATATCAAGGACCAATGTATTCCTTTTTTCTCATGACATGCACATCAGCTGTGCTGCTCTTGGGACACCAACTACAGAGTTAGTCGAGGATTAAGACCCAGTTCTAAATAAATACAGGAGCCATCATGTATGCGACGGCAAGAAGAAACCAGAATAAATCATCTGATACACACAGTGCATGACAGCTGCTGACACATGTAGTCAGTGCTACTGAGTTACTGGCGGCGTTAGGAATTTTAAAAAGGCTGGTTTAAATGCAGAGGGGCTGAAGTTTCACCACTCTGAATGTTAACCATCTTCATATTATTCATTTTTTTCACCAATATTTTGACAAATTGACGTTATTTATTGCACAGGATGAATCTGTATGCATAACAAAGCCCACCAGGCCTCTACATTTGTCACATCTAACTCCAGCATATTTGTTATTGTTTTGCGAGCACATTTTCAAGTTCAGGTACAACTTCAGAAACAAATTTCAGAGATAAATGATTGGTTTTTTTACTTCAGTTGCTTTAGTTGCTGTTTAATTAACATTTTTTGTCTGCAGGCATTTCCTGATATATGAGATTATAAGTAGAATCTTGTTAAACTAATAATGTAAATAAATCTTTTTAATGAATTTATGATTAAAATGAGCAATCCTCTTGAACCACACCCAGTTGAACTCTACAGAAGGTGGGCGCATGAGGAGCAGCCGCAGGTGGTGTACAAAGAAACCAGTCTGGAGAAACAGGAAGTCAACCAGATAATAACGTGTTGATCGATGGCGTTGTCCATCCGTCCATTTTCTACCACTTTATCCTCCACAGGAGGGTTGTGGCAGGTGCTGTGCAAATCTCAGCTAACATAGGGCGATAGGTGGGGTCACACCTAGGACGGTTCCGTAGAGACAAACAAACCATTCACACCTACAGTCAATTTAGAGGGACCAATTTACCTAATCCCCATATTGCATGTTTTTGGACTGTGGGAAGAACCGCGTGGCCTCGATGGCGGTGTATTTAGGCAAATCACTTTTTTCCAAACACTGTCACCTTCTCTCGTTTACACATTTGAGTATTGTTTTCACACCTGAACAGCTATTTTCACCTTCAAGGCAAGCAAGTAAATCAGCATGTTGTAAAAACACATGTAGCTCATATGCAAAACCAGCCTAACACGCTACCAAGAGAAGCTACCTGCCATCTGAAACCCTACAAAGTACAAAGAAAACAAGCGCTGTCTTTTTTTTCTTTTCTCTCTCTACAACCAGTACTCACTGAATCAGCAGTCAAAGAGAAGCAAAAACAACATGCACGTTACGCAGTGACATACTGTAAATCATAAATTATGTCTTACCTTTGCTGCTGTTTCATCAAAATAACTTTTTAAGTTTGAGTCCAAAGCTCCACTGCACTCTGCCAATCCAATGATACTGTGGTACTGTGAAATGATTCCAGGAAAATTTCACTGGTTTTGACTTCCAGGTCAAGGTCCAGCTGTGAAATAGGTCCCCCACTGAGAGGTCAGCCCAGTTTGCCCCCAACACAGCAGACTGACTGAAATAAGGTGCTTTAATGATGCCTTTTGCTCAAATATTCGAATCAGGTGCTGATCACTTGAATTGACCAATGACAGCAGAAGCACATTAGGTGTTACACCTAACACTACAGGTGTTAGTGATTTCCCAAGAAAAAAACAACTGTATTTTGCTGGAATGGATACTAATTTGTAACATATATTCAATTAAATGAGTTTTGTAGTTAGAAAACATTTGGCACAGATTGTGCTTTAAGGAAATTCACTTAAAATTGTCTTATTTACTCTAAAACTGTGATCTTTGGTGTGTTTCATCATCATTTACTCTGACCCAGTACTGACGCTTACACATCACTTGTGTTTACACACTTTCTATCAATACATTTTTTTTGTATATACCTTGTAATAGTTGTACAGATGTTCTCCATGCACTCCTACTCCAAGAAATTTGACTCTGGTTAAAAAAAGGTAATCGTTTTGTTTCCATTGACCATCTTAAATGCAAAAAAAGAAGCAAATGTCAAGATTGTTGGTGTAAATTTTCATAATTAATAATAAAACACTTTGTTATTTTCCTGCGCTATTGCCCTTCTGTGTGACATTTAAATTACCAAGGGCTGGCGTGTCAACAGTCAAAGGCAGCCTTATTATATGCACATTTTTTAAAAGGTGAACACATCGCGTTGAAATGAAGCTTTTTATATCGACTTCAGCAGCTCATTAAGATTCTGCACTGATGAAATCAGCATTTAGATGTGGCCACGGGCTCTGCTGGTGATGGACTTGTCACTACTCAAGTGAAGGATAGAGAGCAAGGGAACTTTTCTCCTTTTTTTTAAATAGGTCTCCCATCAGTCTTTACTGACAGTCAAAACATGACTGGGCTTTCTAGTCAAATATGTTGAAAGCTATCAGGCTGGCTTTGAATGTAGAAAGTTCAAGTGAAATAATCAAAAAAAATGTTTCAACTACTTTTGTTTATCATAATAGATAATGATGAATTATACTAGAATATGTGGCATCCAGAAGCTTATGTTGTCCTTTGACTGTGTATTTCAAGACAAACTGCACAATTTTACAATACTGCTGCATTGTAGAGCTAAAATGAGCTGCCACTGCCATCTGGTGGACAAATAGAGTCACTACCAGACAGTAAGACACATTTCACTTTCACATCTTCAGGTACATCCTCTGGGTGTACACTGCATGTTACTGCTGGAGTAAAAAGTACAGAATTGTTTACATTAAAATTCAATTCAGCATTTATGTACCATACAATAAAATGCTCAAGTTGAATAACAAGTGCCTCATATTTGCCAAAGAACACTAATAAGAGCACTACATATAAAATTAACAGGCAGTTTGTTTACAATTTCTTCCACAACCCAGTCATTTCTGACATGAATTTAAAATTTTTGGGTCTGCATCCTGTGGCTCTAGAGCCGCATGTGACTCTGCAGCCCCTCTGCAGTGGCTCCCTTTAACACTGCAATAAAAACAATGTGTTTGTATTAATTTTGCCAAAAAAACAATTGAACAACGAGGTCTACTTAATTCTGTTTTATTTTATACAGAATTAAGTAGACCTAATTCATACTAGTGTTTGGTTTTGGGGGGTAAACCACATTGGGTTTCCAATGAAAGTGATAAGCGACCTCCTTGTGATGTTGTCTGCAGTTGATCTGCCCTCTTTATTGTTTCCTTCTTTAAACTCCACATTCCTGTACCTTTTCTAAATTGTTTTCTCAAATGCCTCTGTCATTTTCTGTTGTGACTGCTTGGTGTTTTCCTCTACCTTTCGTTATGTGTTTTCTTGATCCTTTTGTTTGTCCTTAGCAAATTAACAGTAGTCCTCAGGGAGTGTTGTTGCAGACAACTACATTTTAAGAACATAGCATTATTGATGCAATATACAGCACTACTACACAAAGTGCGTTGGCAGTAAGTAAGTGTTTATCTACCATTCTCTTAGGCTACTCATGTACCATTCCTCAAGGAATATATTACTAAATTAATAAATTGGCAATAAAACAACTATGGTGAACAAAACATTAATTATCAAGTGAGTTGCACCCCAGCTGCAGTTATATATAAGATGTGCTGCACCTGTGGCAATAAATTAATATTAATTAACACAAAACTGCTTACCTTCAGCCAGCGGTTTCCTGAATTGATGGCTTCTGATAGGCGCATGAGCAATCCAGCGTATTTCTGTTGTACGCATACACATTAACACATAAATGTCAGAACATCGGCATCACCCAGTCATTTTGTTTGGTATGAAACCATAAGCAATATGACTTTTTTTATTTATTTACATGTAATGCCACTACTGGCTTTATTTATTTAGCTCTTTATGTTGTGAAAACTGTTTGAAGAAACAAAATACAACGAGACTCTGAACATTTCAAATGTTGGTTTAGAGAACGCCTTTTCAGTTTATCAGGTTTTTTAATTATTATTATTTTAAACCGTACTGTCTCTTTAACGCGTTTTCCCTGTCGCCCTTTTGGACTCTATCGCTTTCCGTTATTCCAGGAAGTGCACGCACTACGCAGTGTGTTTGGTAACTATAGCTAGTTTGAATTTAAATTCTGACTTTCATTGTTCGTCGTGGACTAAAACAGCCAGTAAACATGTCTGGAGGGACTCGTCTGGAGAACGCAAACCCTGTTATTTTCCAGCGGTCTGGAGAGAGACTGTTGACGGCGTCAGATGAGGATGAAGACGTCCATGATCCGATCGACGACAGAGAAATATTCGATATCCTGTCGTAACTTCCGTTAGTTTATTTTTCTCTGGTTTTACTAACATACAGCAAACTGTGCACTTCGTAAACTGTATGATTAATGTATGGCCAGTTTGTTTAGTTCCGCATAGTCTATTTACATTATTATATATTATACATGTAGAGGAATCAGCTTCATGTACAAATATAAACTATTGATCTTTGGAATTTAGCCATTTGTCATTCAATAATTGGCAGTTAATTGTTTTGAACCAGTAGTTTAATAAAAGGCACAGTAAATGTTACTCTATGCGGTCATTTCCGGTGAATATAACTATAGCTGTATTAAATAGCATCACTCTATTTAATGGTTTATTTGAACAGTAGCTATGTTGACATGTTTTAGCATGTGTTACTGATCACATTAACGATTGCTCTTCGTGAAGAAACGTGAGTCAGCGTCATTATATAATTCCATCTCTCAAGCTTTGGCTCTTTGACAATCTTCAATTCAAGCTTATAAGCAGATGTGATAAGGTGCATATTTGATTATCATTATATTATTGAAATTGCATAACTTCAGATTGTTACTATTTGGAAACACGACAACATTAATAATCGTGCTACAGTTTATTGCACATAGAGGCAGGACAGTTGTTGTTATGTTGTCTTAATTCTTTAACTAAAGCTACATCTGATCAGAGCCATCAACGACCCAGAGCATCCTCTGTCTCTGGAAGAACTCAATGTGGTGGAGCAAGTCAGAGTCAAGGTATCACCGTACATTCATATTTTTCCTGGTTTGTCATTGTTTCCCTCCAGGTTTATTAGAATGTGAACAGGGGAGAGCAAGATAACTACAGCCTTTACTCCCTCTCCTTTGTTATTTTTAAATTACAGGAGAAAAGTTAACTAACATTCACAATTTAACCTTTATCAGCAAATTATTCATTGTCTTCTCCATCCTAATTTCTTAAATGAATACTCTGACCCTGAAAGCAATTTTTAACAAATGAAGTAAACTCTTTAAGGCATTCTGTAAGTAGAAGTATGTTGTTTATGAAGTATCTATCTGTATGTCTTTATCACAGGTGAATGATGCAGAGAATTCAGTGGGTGTTGAGTTCACACCCACAATCCCTCACTGCAGCATGGCAACACTCATCGGTCTGTCAATCAAAGTCAAGCTCCTACGCTCCCTTCCAGCCAGGTTCAAAGTACGTTTGTGTGTTTTGGCTGAAGAGATGTACATTTAACACCACTCCTTTTGATTTGAGTCTTTAAGTTAATATAAACACAATATTGTGACACTTCTATGTGTCTGAGTTTTATTTTGAAGGTCCACTCTAAATGCAGGGGTGTTTTTCTGTTTCTGCTCAGATTGATGTTCACATCACTCCTGGGACTCATGCGTCAGAGGAAGCAGGTAAAAAACAAATCATAGCAAGTCATATGTGATAGTCCCAGTATTATTTACTCGCCAATATTCCTTGTGTGCTTCCTGTTTATTCTGGTCAACATGAGATACACTGTAAACAAAAGTATTCTAGTGTAATAGTTACTGCTCATTTGTGAATGTGTTGGTATATTGTGTGAGATGTTGTTGTTGTCTTCTGTGCAGTGAACAAACAGCTGGCAGACAAAGAGAGAGTGGCTGCAGCTCTGGAGAACTCCTCGCTGCTTGAGGTGGTCAACCAGTGTCTGACCAACAGGAGCATCTGAGCAGCCTATCATCTTTATTTGTGCCTTCTTCATTCCGCCTTGAATGTATTTTCAACGGTCAGATGTGTTTGGCTCTTTCTTTGACAAGTGAGATGTGTCAGCCAAGCTGTCTGTCTGTCTGTCTGTCCACATACGGTATCACCTCACTGATGAACAGCTCTGACTTGTGGACACTTTCTGATCCTGCAAAACAAAGTCACAGTTTGTTTTAGAAGTACAGGGAAAGAAACCATGTTGACAACTGTGTCCACCCACAGAGAATACTGCAGAAGGGAGAGATTATTCAAGTTGTGAATTTGGGGGGAAATAAATTCTCCTATTTAGGTTTATATCAGAAGTTACCGCCCTTTCTTATAGGGCGGTATATTGTCACATGAGAAAACAATTGGGACTCATCTGCTTAGAGACTGTTCAGACACTTGTTTTCTGTACATTATTTTAATCCTTTAAAAATGTAATTCAATGTAATTTAAATAAATGATGACAATATTTGTGTTCTCGGTCCTTCTCTCTAAACTGGAAGATTTCCATTGATAAGTGAATAGTCTTGACTTAATCTTTTTAAACAATATGTATATGGTTATGCACCTTTAGTCTGCTGGAGTTGGTCCAAAAACTCCATATACATCATAAAATGTACAAAGACAGCAAAATAGTAGAGAAGGGTGCAGAGGTAATGATCATAGACCTAATAAGATAAAATATGCAAACAACCACCAGTGTCAAACCATGCTTGGGACCTATGGTGGGCAATGAAGTCTCTGGGAGGAAAAGGGAAAATTAAGTTATCAGACACTAATTATACAGCATGTACTCAATTAAACAGGCTGTCAGTAAGAGGTCTGACCTTAATCCACCTCTATCTAGTTATTAAATTAAAAAACAAGTTGACATTTACCATCCATGGTGCAAACTGCCTGTGTAATGTCCATATAATTCCACTAGATGTTGACATTGTCCTACTCGTGCCAATCGTCTCCAGCTGTGGAGGGAGACACTGTGGTGAAATTTCTGTCCATCAGACATGAGCACACAGCAGAGAGTCGTCCAACATGTTTTTCCACACACTCCCACCTCATTTACTCCACTAAACACATCTAAATGTCTTTAGGTCTTACTCAACCAGTTAAAATCTTGCCTAAAGTCTTCCATAACTGAATAAAATGGCAGATTCTGTCTCAGTGATACATTAATAAGAACCGTTTCCTCGGATATCTGACTTACAGAACCATGAAACCATGTTGAAGTTCACACTGTTGTGTAAGTTATGGTGAGAAAAAAACACCAAAACAAGTTCAGAGACTATCATTATCTTAGTGCAGTTGTATAACAACATATGTAACTATTTATTTTCAGATTATGATCTACATTTTTGAAAAAAAAAAATCATCAAAAATACATATTAGTAACAAATAAAAACACACTTCTTAGTGCCAAACACACTATGCCTATTACAGACACATTTATTTGTTGGGAGGAAGTAATAGCTTTTCCTGAGGCTCGACTAAAAAAAACAGATTTTTTTTCTCTCTCACTTGTTCCACATCTGGAAAAATTGCATCACAGCTAATACCCCGGATAAGAAAACCAGACGGCACAGCTGCATTAGCAGAAGCCAGAGTCCTGCAGAAACACAGTTAAATCAAACAAAACTGTACTCAGAGCAAGAAGAAGAACAAGAAGACAGTGTAGGAGAGAAACAGAGGACTTTGCGACATGTTACATATTTCTGTCAACATAATCTGTTGCACCACTGAAGAACAATATGTGATAATATGAACTGTTGTTTGTAGGCCGCGTGTGGCAGAGCAACCTTTTACATTTAAAATGTGATCAAACTCTGATCTAAAGTTATCAAATTAGTCAAATAAGTCAAATAAATAACACCCAGAAAACCTTGAGCAGAGGCCGTTTCATTATTTTTATATGTATGCTCATTATTTACTATATTAATTAATTTAACTGAAATTTTACTTTGATTTGGTGCTGACTCATGTTCTGTTTATTAACACAATGACCAATCGTCTAATTTAATTTCAACTCTCCTGTTCAGTAGGTACAAGTGTCTGTGCCTGAGGTGCCATAGGTGAAGTCTCCCTCACTGTGTGTGAGTGTGTGTGTGTGAGGGAGAGAACATCGATGCACTGTGGAGGTCAACAGGGGTCAAATACGTTCTGCAATGTGCACAAAGTATAGATACTTCAAAGCATAGGGCCACAGTTAGTTTTCCTTGTGACAGTTTTGCTCATTGACAATTTATGCATTGAAAATTTTAACAGACTTTATTTTTGGAACTAATTTTAGCTGATTTCTATAACCTACACAGTTATTGTGAACTCATGTTAGTAACTGGTTAACTTTAATATAATGAATGCTTCTTATCAGTGAGCTTTTAATGATTTAGGGGCTCATTTTGCATAACTTCAGGTGACATTTTTGAGGATTCAAGGACTTTTGAGTTTCACATGCTCAGAGATACAAGGTAAAAATACTGAAATGCACGGTATGTGTACGTATGAGAGAGAAAGATAGAGATCATCTGTGCAGACATACCAAGAAAATAAATTAAGATACAATAAAAGGGTCTAATTGCAAGAGCATAAAATATAATACCTGACCTGGTGTTCAAGAAATAACAGACACATTGTTTGACATTAGTATTACTAGTGTGCATTATTTGGGTAAAATATGTATGTACTTGCAATGTTTCTGACATAACGTGTGATTATAATATGATTTGCTACATTATCAGTTGACTTTTAGTTCACTTGTTACTGTGTTTATAGATGTAAAAACCCCAAAATGGAGCATTTACACATTACACACTATTAGCATATACATTGCAACACTCAAATCTCAAATGCAGAGGTGAGACTTCCTGCTTCAAAGTCCCTGTTAAGTGACATAAATGTCTCTTCTGACTTTGCCACCACACAGACAAATATGTTAAAATGCCTCAAATGAATGACTAAAATAGCCAGTGTGTTGTTTTAGTCATTCATTTGAGGCATTTTAACACATTTTTCTGTGGGGTGGCAAAGTTGTTGTTGTTTTTTTTTATTTTTTTTAAACAACAACATTGTTTTTAAATTAGTGGAGAATGTGTTGAGGATGGCTGGAGTGCAGATGTATGAAAACTCCTCCTCTGAGCTGGAGGAGAGACTTGACTCACCCCTCTGTTGCTGCTCTGTTTGCGGCTGAGGTCACTTTAACTGCGCGTCCTCCGCTCTGACTGCTCACTTCAGCAGTGACTGCACAACAGTCCACAGCTCCACGCAGTCCACTGACACTCCACGGAAGCCTGTTAGCCGCGAGCAGCGCCGCGTCTCATGCTTGCAGAGAGAGAGGTACGTGAAGCAAACATTTTGGACCGGGTGTGGTGGTTCAACTATTTTTTTTCCTTTTTGTTGCGTTTGCGTGCGTGTGCGGAAAATAGCTGAAGAGAAGCGGAAACCGCGGGACCCCACAGTTCAGCCCAGTTCAGTTCAGTTCAGTTTACGGGCGGAACGAAAAGAAGTTGTCATCCTGCAGAAAAATAGCTGGGACTGACTCCAGCAGTGATGGCGAATGAATCGAGGCGAGTTGTTTATCTCAGCGTTTCAAGACGCGGTTAGTCGTTTACAGACAGGCAGACGTGGTCCATGGCTGTGTGTGTGTGTGTGTGTGTGTGCAGGGGCTTTGGCAGCTGGCCACGGTTTGTCCTTTCCTCCTGTCACAAACTGTGTGTGTACATTTATGTTGTGTTTTTCTAATGTGAGGATGTGTCTCATCATCATCATCATCATCATCAGCACCGCATACAGAGAAGCTGAACATGAGACGTGTGTTTGTGTAGTTGCATAGAAAGCTGCAGCAGCGCGAGGAGAGGGTGACATGAAGGAATGAGCTGTGCACATGTTTGGGTTTTGACTTTGGACACAGACACAGAGCCGTTGAGCTGCCTTAGTATTGAGAGGAGAAATCTAGATATCCTTTTTTAGATGTATTTGGATATTGAAATAGTTTTGAGCTGCAGTTATTTGGCTTTATTTTGGAGATGACTATTGCTCATTTAGTGCACATCTGTTCCAAGTTTTTAAAAAAAGTCATTAAACTGGTTTAATTCAAGTTCATTATCACTGCACTCAGTGGTTCACTTGCACATTTAAGGTTGGATAAACAAGAGTGACACTGGTTTAGTGTAACAAACACAAGTATAGTTATTGCAATTTAAAGTGATACATTGCTATCAATAATAGTCAAGGTACTCGGATGTGGTGGCCCCAAGTCAAATTCTGCTTTGTTTTGGTTTTGGTGACGTGAATTGTTGTTCGGTTTGGTCAGGATTAGGCCTTGACTGTGTTATGGTCAAGGAAGGTTGATAACCACAACCATAGTATCCCCAACTCTGATTTAACCACGTTTCAAATCTTACAAATAAACTTTATCAGAGGTTCTTCCTCAGTCAGATGATGCTTTGGTATCCACGGGCAGTGCCTGTCCTAACAAGGTCAGTGTTAATGCCAGAAAAAGGGAACTTGAATCCTTGTTCCTTATGATCGAACAAAAGACAAACACTGAATGACATCACCGCTTTGTTGTACTGTGTCTAAATTCATAAGAAAATAAAGCTGGTCCTTAGTCATGGAGCCCTGTTCTTTGTTGAGACACTGCAGTGACCTCCTTTCTTCGCTAACAGCCTAACCAAAAACCAAAAGTTATCCCTGAACATAACCATAAACAGTTCATGCCAAACCGTCACCTAACCACAACGCACATCTTTAGGCCCTCAGAAAATGAGGTTCTTCCTCATTTGGAGGAGGTTATGTTCCATATGAGGCCTACTGGTCCTGACCATGTCATGGTTTACATTGGATGAGTTGACGTGTAGTCAGAAGAGGAATTTGTGTGTGTTTGTTCACAACCTGTTTGACAGAATGTCATTTGGCCGTAAGCATTCGTCCTGCGTGCACTTACATAAACACACACTCTCTCTGAGGCTTGGCTATAAACATTACAGTTTACACAGGACGTTTTTTTTTTTTTAATGCATGAATTCAGAGTAAACACACGTGGATATGACACTAATCTGAAAGCTCAGTCCAGTTACTCTCTGCTCCGTACTGTCGCTGGATTTTCAGACATAGCTGGCTTGGAAATGAATAAACGGACACTATTTGTGTTGGGTGTTGCAGTTATGCTGATACACATGCAAGCTGGTATAGTAATCATTCATTTCATTTTTACTGCTCACCCGTTTTAGAACCAAGGGGGAAGCTGGAGTCAATCCCAGCTGACAGAGTCCACTCTGGACAGGTCTCCAGCCAATCACAGGGCCAACATTCAGCAGTTATAAAATATTTATTTCCTGTAGTTTGATGCACCATACCTGATAAAACTTATCAAGTCAATGTAAAAATAAACCTGCTCAGTGTTTGATGTGATTGTATCACTGAACATGTATATAATATTGTATTTATTTCATATATTTACACTCGTTATGCAGCAGCACCAAAGTCCATAGAGAAAATCAGCATTTTTAGCGTGTAGAGACCCAGGAGCTGTTGGTCTGCTGCTGCTTCATTTGGTACGTTTGTGTCACGGAGGTCAATCCGAATGATGGTTTTCAAACACTCAAGTCACAAAATAACTCGATTGAACTCACTGATGGAGGCAGCGGTGGATCAGTAACCTCTGTGCGCTGTGATGTAAAATCCCAGTTTTCTCTATGGGGTTTGGTGTGGGGAGTGAGCAGTTTACAAAGCGAGACAAACCTCAAGGCGGTGAAACGAGATAAAGCAGCAAATGTTTTCTTATGACAGCGTACACGTCAAGTGGGCATAGATTTTATCAGGTTGGCCTTTTGTTAAGTGGCATAATATATCCGTGTGTCTCCACTGGCTCAAACACAGGGAGTGGTTTTTACTTATTTTGTCCACCTCAACTTCCCAATTTAGTTTTTCTTTTACCAAACAAACAAAGACTCAAACCTGACCTCAGACCATGAAAAGTATTTTCAGAAATGTATTTGTCACAACGGTGATGTCATGTTAGCGTTTCTGATAAATACTTGCATCATCAAACTATTTTTTATCAGATGATGTTAGATCATACTTGAACTGCTTCCTTTGCTGGACGTCACACAGGCGGAGCACAGATCGTTCAATAATTCTCCGATTCCAGTATTGTGTTGCAGACGTGAGGCTTGTTTGTGCGCTTGTGTCGTGTTCTCATCCGTGTGCTTTGTCACAGAACTAGTTTTAGCTCATTGTCGCTCTGAGTTCTTGGCATTCCTCAGGGGTACAGTGGGATGAACCCAGTGTTGGTTAGGAAGTGAGGGGCTGGGTTTGAAACCGTAGCTCGTCCATTTACACGAGCACATCTCCAGTCGTTTCCTGAAATAGTCAATAGCTCCCAACAAAGGACCTCATCATTTCCTACTGTGTAATCAGAGATAAACAGACTGAATGTATGGAGTATTATTCAACAGTGTTCACCACATTTTCTGCTCTAACAATATAGCATGTGCATTTGGTTTGCGAAACTGTGCTGTAGCTGTTTCCTGTGTAAACCATGTGACGCTGGCACATCTGTCCATCCTGCACTGCAACTCATGACCATGTGCCTTGTGTGTTGCTAACGGGTCAAAGCTGGTAACAGCCATTATAGGAGTGTAAAAGAAAAGGATTTATACGGTCAGATGAAATTAAAAATGATATACATTTTTTAATGTATAACACATGATATGGTATGAACCATATCATGTGCAGTGTTTATTTGCATTTTTAATATTTTAAAATATAAGTATTTTGATAGATGAGTAATTGGTTAGTGTGTTTGTTTTCTGAATCATCATTATCCTTCCTGAAAACAAGGAACGGCCACTGAGAGTAAGCTCTCTTTTCAGGTTCATTATGCATTAAATAAAAAATAAGAAAATGGGGGGAAAAACCCTACATATGACACGGAATAAACAAATGTAATGTTTTTCCAATTGTGGGAACAGTCAGATTTATTTTTTTAATGACATCATGAGATCTTGTCCACATGGTTGGTGTAGTGGTTGGCACTCTGGAGTTTGCATGTTCTCCCCGTGTGTGCAGGGGTTTTCTCCAGGGTTTTCTCCAGGCCTTCTTAAATTAAATTATTTGCCTATTTTCACAAACAAAATCTAAATTTAGTTTTGAGTTCAGAGCTTTTATTCTGAAAAAATATGTACTGATTCAAATAGGTTGTGTTGCTAGAAATGACAGTTAACTTAAACTAAATGTTTGGTTTGAAAAATAAAAATAAAAACACTGCTGTTGTCATGGAGACAGCCAGGTTTGGGGAGTCAGTGTCCGTAAAATAACTACTTGCATATGTTCAGGCTCAAAGAAGAAGTAGTCATTTTTAAAATTGAAATGATGCACAATAAATATAAATGGCACATATGCATTTGTCTTCATAACAAGCTGGTGATTAAAGGCAACATCTACATTATTAAAACACACACCCTGTGTAAGCTAATAAAATAATAATTTATCCCAAAGTTCATATTAACGTCTCAGTCATATTTCAGCGTCTCAGCATTTGAATGAGCATTTGTGCGTTTCATCCTTCAGAAATAGTTGTCACATTGCTGAAGCATTTGAATGACATCCTGTTGCAGCTCCGCTTGGCCCAGAGTATGTGAGTCATATGTGGTGTGATGTGTGATCACAAAGCATCTAAAGTGAGTGAGCAGCCTGCAGGCGAGCCCCACTAATGTCCATGTGACTGTGCCACAGACTGAATGGATTCTTTTCTCCTTGCTCCTCGTCGTTCTCCTTTCTTTGTCGTTAAGTGATGATTTCATTTTTAAGTTCTATGATTGCCTTTGTGTGTCAATGATTGCAAGTTACAGTAAGCGTTGAGGTTTTAAAACTGTTGAACTTGGTTGACATTGCTCCACAGAGTCTGTTGAGACCGAGAGCCAGCGCTGGGCGAGAGATCTGTGATCTAACTGTGTCACAAAGAGGAAATGGTGAAAATGTGCAGTGCAGCTTCTGTTGTCGAAGTGTCTGTCTGAAACTGGAGGTTAAGCTGCTACACATGCGGAGACGATATCACAGTTCTGACACAAGACGGTTCAGTTCAGATTTTTATTGTTCCTCATTTCTTCTGCAAAACAATTAAAGAAATATAATAAACAAGGATGTAGAACAACCACACGCACACACACACACACACACACACACACACGCACACGCACACACACGTAGCGGAACGAAACTTGACTTAAACCACTCCCAGTCAAATTTCAACTTCATAAGAGCAGTCAATAAAATGCAATAAAAAAAACAATGCAACAGTAATGTTTTGATGTCTTTGATGTTCTTTCTGCGACCCTCTGGCCTACTAATGCAAGTTTCCTTTATCTTTGATCAGTGTGATGTCAGACTCGTGTTAAAGGTTTTGGGGAATTATTAGATTCTGCAGATCAGTTTTACGGCATGTAGCAAGTAAGAACAGCGTCTGCGTGACTTGATCATCTTGATTATCTGTGAAATGTCCGACGGAAACAACACAGCAGAAGGTTGCGACATCGCCTTACAATGTAATGTCTTTTTTTGTTTCTTTTTCAAACACAAAGTAAACTGTAAATTTACAAACTGTGACGTATGAGATTCGCTCTCCTCATCTGATGAACATTACACTGGGATTCAGCTAAATGACCAAAGCTGAACTTTGAGTTACTTCATACATGGCATCGTTTCAGAATGTAAATGTGTTGCTTTTACTTCATAAAGGCTCCTTGTTCTCCTTTTTTCGAATGCTGTAACACTTTTAAACGATCCAATCTGGACTTTGAGAAAGACTCTTGTTTAAGCTTCACATGTGGAGCTTTGTTTGGTTTTTAGATGTTTCTTTCATTCTCAGTCACTTTAACAGTATCAGTTCCAGTATCTGCAGTGAGGAATAGCCTCCTGCTGTAGGATTGTTGTGTTGAAAGGTTAGGTGCTACTTAACCAATGCAAGCTTTTTCCCTTTAAGCATTAGTTATGGCCTCGCAAGGAACACTGGCCTTTTTTATGGTTAACCTCAGACATGTTTTTCCCCGGCTCACACTCTCGTCCGGAGCCTGGTAAAGAAAAACCAAAAGCCAAGGTGTCTCTCCCTAAGATGCAGCTCTGTTTCTGTAGTTTGCTGGAAAGAAAAAAGAAAATAAGGGGAGAGGAGGGGGAGAGTGCTGAAGTGCGGCCGATGTTGGGTTGGCGGGCTGCCACTGACTGTGTTGCGAGGCAGGAAGTGTGACACTGAGAGCACAGGAAGTGACAGCTGTGGAGCTATGCTAACCCTTTTTGTCTCGCAGCAGCGAGGGCTGGGATCAATTCACTTTGGGTCAAATGGAAGCCATACTTTTTTTTTTAATTTACTATTAATAAAACACCGGAAAAGGCTTTCATTCTGCGTGAGCTTATATTGAGTTCATATTCCAGAAAGCATTTTGATTAAGTACATGTGAGGTAAATGTCTGACCAGAATCCAGCAGTGATTAACACACACTGAGCCTATATATAGTATATATCGTGTATACATACAAATTGTATACACGAGGATATTGCTGCCAAATTTTATATATATATATATATTTGGCAGCAATATGCTCTAATTTATCAGAGCTCTGCATTGGTATATTTGCCTTGTAGCAAATAAGATGACATTCATTGATACAGACCCTGATGTTTATCAGGAAATAAGTGAATAAACATGTTTCCAAAGTAAACATGTTTTCCATAGTTTTTTGTGTGATTAAAGGTACCTGTTTGATGAACAACAAAAAACAATTTGAAACATGTTTGAAAATATTTAAAATCTTTGTCATTGCACATTTACACTGTACAACAACATTGCAATCCTACCGGTGCAACATCTATTAAAAATGTCAAAGTAAATGTAAAGTAAGACATTTATAACTTCTAAATGAATGGTAAACAAAATAGTCCGAGTAGTATAATGTGGATGTACGCAGAGTGTAGAAAGCTGGATGTTTTTCTCTGGTTTTCTTTTTATTCTAGTCACTTTTTTTTTTTTTTTTTGTCTCATTCACATCTCATTGTCTCACAGCCATGTCTTCCTTCTTTATTGCATTCATCAGGCTTTGCATGGTTACATGCCTAGTAGTAGTAATAGTAGTAGTGGTAGTGGTAGTGGTGGACGGACATCATGGTCGCAGGTTCAACTCCACCCCTGGCTGATTGTACTCAATTCCGCACTCAAGTTGCTTTGGATAAAAGCGTCTGCTAAATGACATGTAAATGTGTGTGCGTGTGCGCGACATCATGAATTTTAAATGGGTCATCAATTGTGTCCTTTTGTTCCAAACAATGTGAACTCAGTCATTGTCAGTGAATTTCATTAGATGACATATTTTCACATTGTGATTCTCATGCAGGAATTTTACTAACTTTGATCCGAGTTCTGTTTCTTCAGCTCGCAACTTTGTTGAAGACGTTTTAAAATCTAAGCCCCAGTGGGAATCCCTCCCCCAGGTGGGGAACTGAAAAAGAGGAAGTGGCGTGTGCTGTATATTAGGCTTGTGTGTGTGTGTGTGTGTTTGTGCACACGTGAGTGTGTGTGCGCTTGGGAATCTGTGTAGATGCAGATGCAAACTTCTCTGAATTTGCAGTGCGAGTTTAGAGGAAGAGGAATCAAGAAGTTCTGCATGGTGCAATCTGCTACATTTAAACATTTTTAGATGCTGCTAATGTTCCGCTTTCCTCTGCTTTCAGCTGTATGTGGCTGCTGTTTAGCATTTTTATGAAGAAAGGTGCTTCTTCTACCGTCTTCTCAGCGTACTGCTGATACGTCTATGGACACAGGCTGAGTAAGTAGACTTTGTCGTCGTCTCATCAGAGAAATGGATGGATGAATTGGGACATACAGTGAGAAATAGTTTTTCTTCCCTTTTATGCACGTCTACCTTTCATTATAGTGTTGCGTTTCCTACTAAAACATGTTCTGTGCATGTTTAATTTATGAATCCATCTCCCGAGGCAGGTCATAGGTAGGTCCAAGTCTTCAGCTACGATGGGGAAATCAAAGTCAAACATCAGTCGTAAGTTTTGCAGATGGACACTTATTTAAACTTGCTCGTACACTTACATATGCAAACATTAAAACCATTACCATTGTTCCTGCCATACAGAAATACTTTTATCATTAAACACATCACAGAAAGACCTTTGTACGTTCTTGAGCTGGTTCGTTGTCTGAATCAAACGTCTGTTAACCGGTATGTGTTTGTGTTTCCAGCAAATGCATGTGAACACACCACAGGATGTTAGCTTAGCCACTCAGCACTGTTCGTTCACAGCTGACACATTTATTGCTGCGCCCGGCAACATTCAAAATGTTCTAAAATAAGCAATTGCCCAAGGTCAGGCTGAAAGTAAACTTGATCTTTTTCTGTTAACAGCACCACTGCAAATGGAACATTCTCAACACTTACTCTGAGCCATTTGACATTGAGTTGAGTGAAGGTTTGGGAGGTTCTCGTGTAATGATATATCTACTTCCTCCCACTGCAGACGTCGCTGTAAAAACAACACATTTATACATTGAACCACAGTTCTTTGATTATGCTTAAAAACATTTTAGTTAAGAAAACAAATGTTATCTGTTTAAGCTTTAGCAGATGATATTAATATGATCGGGAATGGGTTTTATTTCCATATCAAACAAACAATTTCTGCTTCATTTCTATTCTTAAAACATTAAATCTATTTTGAGAAATGGTTTTGGTTGTAAAATGAGAATTTGGCAAAACTCTTTTGTATTTACTATGCGTTTTCCTCCTGTGAGCCAACAGTGACATGTCAAACGTGCAGTGTTGGGGAAAGAATGTGTGTGTGTGTGTGTGTGTAGAAACTCTAATGAGGCTCAGTGGCAGGATGGAGAACCCTTTTTTTACGGCCAGCAGTTATAAACTGAAACATGTGTACGCTATAGTGTGTGTGAGTGTGTGTGTGTGTGTTTTTGACGGTTTCTCTTCAAAGGATCCACACCCTGGAAACCCCTCATATCTCCCTCTGTGAAGGCAGCCATTATGAACGTGTGCATGTGTGTTTAGTGCATTTTGGATTATGACGGAAGTATCAGTTTCTGTATCCAATTCTGTACAAACTGACAGATTTATAAACTGCCTCGATTAGTTTGTTTCAGTCACTGATGTATTTTAAAGTACATTGAACTAAGTCTTTCTAAACTCTCATCGAGACAAAAGGAAGGAGGGGTTTTCCATCACCTCTGCAGTTCTGTTACTTCATGACTGCTGCAGGAAATAAGTCACCATGTTAAATCTCATATTCATAAGACTTCACAGCATTCACTCGCAGCTTTTTTCTCTTTGACAGCTTCCCTTTGGCTTCTGTGTGGTGTGCATGGAATTACATACATTCAGCATATTTTAAAATCAATTCGGCAGCCTCAGCACAGAGTTATAGAAGTATATATTCCCTGCCTCAGAGGGTTCTATCATGATGGGGGTCAAACAGAAACACCTACCGTGTTTTGAACAGTGGGAACATCCACATGTTGCTTTAAATCTTTAAATTCCACCACCGCAGCTTCTGCGGCCAGGTTTTGCTGAGAAGTTCTCTACAGTGACTGATGTTTTCTGGTTCAACGATAGTTTGTTCAAGCCAAAAACTTACCACAGCCAGGGCGGTTTCCTTTTCTCTAACTCAACTATGACTCTGAAGAAAATTACTGTTACTATTATTGAATAAGCAATCAACTGGACACTGGGTCAAATTAATCAAGCTTTAAATTTGATTGTGTTCAGTAATTGTCTGATATTTAGTCAAAATGGCAGATATTTGCTAGCTAGTTGCTTAATATTAGAGCACTGCATGAGCTGGCGAGACTATCTCTCTCTCTCTCTCTCTCTATATATATATATATATATATATATATATATATATATATATATATATATGTATATGTATATATATATACACATACCTGTGTTCTGTACCTGTATCTCAGGACATGCCATCTAAATGGAACCTAGCCTCCACTGATTTGATTATGTACCCCTGTGATTGTAGGCAACATGTTAGTAACCTATTATTAATCTTACTGAATGTGGGCCATTATAATATAGAGTAGGAAGTGACACACTTGGTGTAAACGTCACAAAGTTGACACTACCACTCACTATGAGGCAACATTAGAACAATTTGTAGTGTGTGTTTGTCCCTGGTTTTAAAACTGACTCTAAATGATGTGTTATGTAAAAAAATCACGTGTCCATGTGCTCCAGTCTCGCCATTAATATTTTCCTGTCGTCACTTGCAGACATCATGGACAGTCATGGTCTCCATGTCAACTCTAGCAGGTTTTAGCTCTTGATTCTGTGGCATATAATGTGCTGTACATGCTGTCCTGTTCATGCCTGGCTCTGACTCAGTGATGAAGCTTATTTTCTGTTTCTGTTTCTAACCAACATTTCACATTAGCACATTAGATGTTCAACGGTAAAAGTGGCATTTAGAGTGTATTATAATGGCTTATGCCAGCATAGGTGTTTTCCCACTACAACAGGGTGTTTGATCACATTAATGACGGTTCTGTTCTGTACCTGTATCTCAGGACATGCAAATCTGGGCAATCTAAATGGAACCCAGCCACCACTGATTTGATTATTTACACCTTTGATTTTTGGCTGCTGTACAAAAGCCTAACATGTTTATAACCTATTATTAATCTTACGGAATGTGGCCCAATATAATGCCTGAACATTGATTGGTATTGCTGCCTGGTATCATGTAGTATCAGTATCAGTACAAATCAATTGTGGAACCCCTGAACTTTGCAAATTGTATATTGTGTGTGTGTGTGTGTGTGTGTGTGTGTGTATGTATGTATATGTATACATATATGTATATATATATAGTTATATATTTATATATATATATATATATACATATACATATATGTGTATATATATATATATATATAGTTTTATATATATATATATATATATATATATATATACATACATACATACATACATACATGTATATATAGTTTATAATTGTAATGTTTGATATGGAGTTCAAATCAGGGTAATGTCCATATTTTACAAGCTGAACCGCTGAGAGAGACAAATCAATTGTGCAACTGTGAAAAAAGCTACAGCTGTTCAAGTGAGGTGAACAGCTGAGCTGGAGATATGACACACATTCACACATTCAGTTAAACAGGCCATGTTAACTGCTGTTTTCTCATGCCTCTTTCCTTTTGCTTTTGACCTACGAGTAGAGCAAACACCACGATCTAATCCATAATGAGAAGTTAAATTGAATGGAATGAATTCTCAAACATTTATTTATCATGCTTTTTTTTTTTTTTTTGTGAATTGGCATAGAGCAGTTAAAATGTCAGTGTGGTCCAGTGTGATCAGACTATGGAGAACTGCACTGGGATGAAGGAATGCATTCAGGGCATTAGAGGATGAACATGGACAGGCTGTAAACAGATAATGGTTTAAGGAAGAGAAATGAAGGTGATGAACATCTCAGAGGAGATGATGCATGGTTGAGAGAGAGAGAGAGAGAGAGAGAGAGAGGGAGGAGAAAGTGGGAGGAGGTGCATTCACAGAAAACGTAGCTAGTTTCAATGCAGAGGTACAATGTGATCGCCATCATCACCATCATTTTGGCAACCGGATGGCTGCGGTGCTGGAGCTGTTTGTTGACTTCCTGTTTGTCAGCAGCATACAGGAAGTAAGAGCCTCCTTAGAGGATGGTCTAAGGATGTGTTAAGAGGCCGAGCTGTGTGAATAGTCTGCATGGAGGAGTTAATTATTTTATTTTTGGGTTTTTAATCAACAGCAGAAAATAGTTTGTTAAATAAAATGTAAATAGACTTACTAGGACACTTTACTTTGCAGAGTGTGTGAAAATTATTCAGTTGCATTCATGGTGATGCTGCTGCACTGCTCTCTGTGAGATTAAAAAGACTTGCGCAAGAGTCATTGATGTTTTGCAGCTGTTTTCAAAGGAACTTTGTTAAGATTGTCTGGTGTGTTCCTGGTTTGTGTTGTTGGGCCCTGAAATTGAACTTGACTCTGAATTGAATTCTGAGCTGCAATAACACTAACAGAAAGCTTAGCTTATTTTCCATACACTCTAACATTTGGTAATATGTGTCACCTGACCTTGAGAAATTCAGTTCTAGATATATGCAAATCATGTTTTGAGGTTGTAATTTAGGGAACTTAACACTCAGGTTTCATGCGAAGTTGTACATTTATTGTCAGCCATCACAGGTCAGTGTTATATCACCTGAAGGGAAACCTCTTGACTTTTTAAAGCCACTGTCCTTGGGTTATGTGTACTATGAGTGGACTGTTAATCCCTCTGGGAATTCACTACATTATAAACACTCCCTGCTAATTTAACTTCTCTTTCCAGTTATTCCATTTCTGACAGTCACCTGCAGGTTTACTGAATGCTCAGCACTTGCTGCCATTTTGGGTGTTACAGGGGTTTGAAAGTCCAGATCCATTGACACGGATAAAACCTGGTTGAAACTGAAAAATTGTCTTATTTTTCTAGCCTTGATGACAACTCAAAACTGTACACTACAGATTTGCCATTCACCCATTCACTCCCACATTCAGACAGTGCCGACAGCACGTCAGGAACCACTTGGGGTGTCTCAGGTGTCTTGTCCAGGGAATCCAACGTTTGACCTTCCAGTTGAAAGACAACTCACTTTTCCACTTCTCCCAGAGGAGCAATTTTCCACAACAGTGACTTCCCACAAGAGCACTCTGTATTTTTTTAGACCTTACTTGGGTTGGGGCAAACCCCAAGATTTAAAGAAGGGAAGGTATTGTCAATAATAAGTACCGGGTCTTGCTAAGGGACAAGTTAATACCTCTTGGAGTTTTTTTCAAATGTTAGCATAGTTTTTGCTTCAAACCAGGTTTGTTTTTTAAAAGTTTGAAGGACACAAACTCTCAAGTGCATCAGGGAATTACAGTGTCCTTTGCATATCAGAAAGGATGTAAACGTTCTTTTGTAAACTCACTTCCACTTTCCTCCCTCTCAAGTTTATGCATTACATGCACCTGTTTTTGTGTAGTAGAAAATCATATTGTGATTATGTTTGACGGATATTTCGGTACTATGCAAACATTTGTACGACTGATCATTTTGCATCTTAATTTTAACACACACACAAAAATTGTGTGATAATTGTGATAATTTGAGGTTTTTCTGAGTCTGACAACAAACAAAACATCCTGAGTTTGTGTCTCTGTCACAAATTTGTATCTTACTCAAATAGTTGCAGTGATTTCAATGTGGATATCGGCATTTGGAATAAGTCATATTGCAAATTTGGATTCTTTCCTGGTTAATTGTGCAGCTCTAATAGTGTGTATAGAGCTGCACCTAACGATTATCTTCATAATCGATGAATCTGTCGAATATTTTTTCGATAAAAACAGATTATTGGCTCATACAAACATACTTTTCTGCTAATAAATGTCACACACTGGACCATTGTCCAAATGTGAATCACACTAAAACTGTTGTTTTGTCTCTGAAGCAGAGACAAAGATTTTACTCAAGAAAAATGTTCTCCGTGTGTGTAAAATGGCAGTGACTATCATTATAATTATAATTATACAATTATTATAATTATAAACAATCTATTTCCTGTCCTTTTTTCCTGTCTTGGCTGCACTACAACTGCTATATGCCTGCAGTGCTGGAATGTTTAGTTATTTTCTGCTGTTTCATTAAGTATTTGTGTGATCTGTCTTTCAGGGTGCAGCGTCCAGTGCTAGATTAGATTAAAGTGGAGAGAGGAAGATGCCAGTCCCACCTCCCCCACCACCCCCTGGACCTCCCCCTCCTCCCACTTTCACTCAGGTATGTCTGTTGGTTTGTCCAGTGAGCTCCGGCTGTTGTGATCATGCTCAGCAGAGACCTCTTTTGGCCAAATTGCACCACAACACATTACACATTATTTCCAGTCAGTTTAATCCCACTTTTTTGTGCGCTCTTTGTGTCACATTATGTATTAAATTTTCAACAGTTTCATAAATGTGTGTGTTTCAGGCCAACACAGAGAAGCCAAATCTAAATCGATCCCAGCAGCATGGAAGGAACGCTCTGTTGTCAGATATTTCGAAAGGTGCCAGATTAAAGAAGACTGTTACCAATGATCGCAGTGGACCCGCACTGGACAGTAAGTCAACACTTCTGCGATTGCTGAAATAGGCCTGGTTGGTGTGTAGCTAGGTAACACAGTCACAGTAACTTTGACATAGTGATACAGTACAATACAAACATGCAGCAAAAATAAATTGTACTGTATATAGAAAATGTATCATGTAAGTATACAGTTAATTTAAATGTTTTTCTTAATCTTACCAGAACCCAAAGGAGGAGGTGGAGGTGGAGGTGGAGGTGGCGGTGGAGGTGGAGGTGGAGGCGGAGGTGGAGGCGGTGGAGGTGGAGGAAGTGGCGGTGGAGGTGGCGGAGGAGGTGGTTTAGGAGGGCTCTTTGCAGGAGGGATGCCCAAACTGAGGTCTGCAACAAACAGAGACACCAATGGTAAAAAAAAAAAAAATACATATAATTATAATTTACTTTAATAATGATGATTATAAACAACATAGAAGGCATTGCTTTTAGGACCACATCTAATATATTTGATTTTCTCTTGTGCTTCAGACTCGGGACCCAGTCGAGGACCTGTCCTCCCCCCAGGAGGCCGCTCTAGTGGCCCCAGCCCCTTTGGTGGGAACAGTGGAATCTCCACTGGTCCCCCTAAACTCCCAGGAGCCCCTGTTGGTGCCCGCAGCAATGTCCCTGATCTTCCCAGAGGACGCCCAAACTTCTCATCCAGACAAGACACTCCAGGAGGTCCACCTCCTCCCATACCCAACACACCTCGACCAACCCAGAACTTCCTGTCTCGTGGGGGCCCAACTCCACCGTCACTCCCCGGAGGACCCAGATCCACCCCTTCTTCTGCACCTCCACCTCCCAGTGTTCCTCCGGGGAGACACGGACCTCTCCCTCCAACACCAGGAAGCTCCTCATCTGGATCTCGACCAGGCTTCTCTGCACCTCCTCCTCCACCACCAAACAGCAGCCGACCTCCTTTGCCTCCAGCTCCTGGAGGGAGACCTCTGCTTCACGACGACCGCCCCCCGCCACCACTAGGTCCTGTGGGAGGTCATCGGCCATCTATGCCCCGCGACATGCCCCCTCCACCCCCTTCTGTCAACTCCAAACCTTCTTCTTCTGCCTCATCGCCTCGTTCCTCACCCAGTGGGGGTCCACCTCCTCTTCCACCAGGGCGACCTGGCCCTCCCCCTCTCCCTCCCACTCCAGCTGGAGGGGATGACCACGGTACACCTCGGCTACCCCAAAGGAACAGCTCACTCAACAGGTACTGGGAAAGTTAGATTTTTTTTTTTTGACATCCAGAAAACCAAATTTATAAACAGTTAATGGATGAGTAGCATTTAAGCCAGATGTGTGTCCAATGCATTTCCTGTCTGGCAACAGATGCTGAGATTAAATCTTCATTGGTGGCTGTGTCAAAACATTGAAGCAGCCAGTCCTAGTATCCTTGTTTTCTACATCCTTTCTTCTGAGCTTGAACCAGATGCTCCTTTGCCCTGCCACCTCTGTCAAGTCTTTGAGGGCTTCTTTTCAGTTTGGAACCTCTACTTTCATGTGACTTTGGAAAGTAATTTGTGGATGTTCCAGTGTAGCCTCTGCATTCAATTTCCACTGTGGAGTTGATGATCTGCAATCCTGACTGGGAACCGTCAGCTGTCAGAGTTTTCTTTTCTTTTCCTTTCAAAAGCAGAGGGCACCAAAAGTCGTTGGACCACAGCATGTTGTGCGGTTATAATGTTGGGGTAATTTCATAGGGAAACTACACCCTGCTGTCCAAGCTCAGTCTTCATGTTCCAGTCACTTCTCAGTGAAAGAAGGGTCTTTTCTGAGTACCTTAACTAACATTTTGCTAACTAAAAACTCAACCAGTGTTGTAAGTAACCGACACATGTAATGTAGAGTTTAAATGAACAGTTCCACTACCTGATAATTGATTTTGCATGGCACAGTGTGACGGACAATCTCTGCCAACACATGAAGGGAGTGAAAGTGGGAAGGAAAAGGGAGGTGGTGTTGGAGGTGTTGATGCCATTGAAACACTCGCTGTATTATTTAGGGCTTTGCTTATTGAGATTCTGTAATTGTGCTCAGTAACTTCTTTCCTTTATAAGATTCACTCACTCACTCATCTTCATATGAGGGCCACGGGGGGTGCTACTGCCTCTTTATAAGATGATACTTTTTTTTAAATTATTATTATTATTATTATTATTAGTCATTGTGAAATTCATAAATACATTAAAACTAAACTTCTTCTCACCAGTCACAGTCCAGTTCCACTTCATGCCAGGGCAGGACCTCTCCCTCCTCCGCCAATTGAGAGACCGCCCTCTCTTGGTAGGACCCAGTCCTCTGCACGCACAGGTATACAACCTATCAATAACCTGACCAGTGGGTTACTGCTGCATTCAAGTCATTTAACAAAGAAGAGAGCAGTTTATGTGTGTACCATTTACATGAAAACATGATTAATCTCAAGAATCGGCTATGAGGCAACTTATCAATTTTTATTTTTGCCTCCAAAAGGGCCTCTTCCTCCCCCTCCTCCCTCAAATCGTAACATTGGTGGGGGCAGTATAAGGTCATCGCCTGCTCCTCCCCTTGGTCGGCCAGGCCCTGATCTCCCTCGTGGTGGACCTGGCGGTAGACCTCCCCTTCCTCCAGACAGGCCAGGGACTGGAGGAGCCCCTACTCCACCACCACCCATGGGTAACGGCTTCCAAAACTCTCACCACAACCAGATACAAGGTAAGGAGGTTCTTCAAAGTGTTAGTCTATTATATTTGAATATTGACAAAAACATTTGTGGGTGGAAACCTACAGAGCAGAATGCTAAAAATAATACAAGGCATATACTGTAAAAATACATTAGAATAAATGAGCCAAACAGGATCTAATATATTATCCCATGGACACCAGTCAAATGACTCCAATTATAGGGTTTGTGGGTGATCCTCTTTATTTTTGAAAGACTTTACTGTTGTATGAGTTGTTTTTACTGTGTTCTCTGTCAGAGAAACATTCTGACCTCCATTTGTGTTGTTTTATCCCACTGAACTATTGACTGTAAGTTGGATTTGCAAAGAAAAGTCCTATGTGCTCTGCCCTGAAAAGTCTCATTTGCAGAATCTGCAAGTTTTCTGTTAAATTGACTCTTGCTTGTAGCTTATATGACTTTCCCTGCATGTGCATGTGTTTTGTCATGAGAAAACCATTGACTTCTATGTCACTCCATTAACAGATGAGTGGGAGTGTCGCTTTAATTTCCACCCAGTGTCAGACCTTCCTCCACCTGAGCCTTATGTGCCCTTCCAGAAGACCTACCCAAGCAAAATTGCCAAGACCGACGGCAGAGGTATAGATACAAAACATGCTGTTGGGTAAATTCATGTTTTTTTTTAAGTAAAACAAATGAAGGGTGAAAAAAAAAAAAGTATTTTAAGAAAAAGTGGGTGCTACAGTTTCCGGTAAGTTGGACTGTAACACAGTGCCTCCCAGTGGAGGAAAGTAACATCGTTCTAATGAAAATCTGTTGTTTTTTTTCTTTCCAGGTTCTGGTAAAAAGGAGAGAGGAGCACCTCCTCTACCTCCGATACCCAGGTGAAGAGGAGGTGGCAGCCATGACAACACCTGGAGCCCCCCCCCCCCCCGTTTTCCTCCTTCTCTCTCTTCCTCTGTTGCCTTCACTGTGCTTTAAGTGGCAGCATTTGATTTTGTTTATGGACTACAACAAGTGATCTGAAATACAGTTGACCAAGTAAAAGGACAGACTTACATCATACTGTAAACCTCTGCAGCAGCAGAAGGGTAGCATCTAAAGACCAAAGCCTGTTTCTACTGTGGTACACTGTGTTCAGACAAAACGTCAAATATGTACCTCTTTGGGTACTTGAATATTTTGTGTTGCTTTTTTTTTTTTTTTTTTTTACACCTATGTTTTGAGTGGAAGATTTCTGTTTGGGCTCTGATGTGGCTGCTGTGACTAGTAAATTCCTGATAAACAGTAGCATTTTCACAAAACTCAATCAACATTCTATTCACTAACATGTTTTTCCAATTTATAGATTCCATCACATTACATTGCTTGCTAATATTGCATCAACCAGCTGCACTTTTAAAAAAAAATAATTCAGACTTAGTCTTGATAAATAGCAGAGGTAAAGCCCTAAAATAAGTTCTAATGGCAATAGTATAGTCAACATTGCAATCCCACGATCATAATGTAGTAGTCCAGGGCATTTAACCGACTTGCTGCCTTCCTCAAGTGTTTTAATAAGCTGTTTCTCTCTCTCTTTATAACAGTGTTTCCATTGTGCCTTTTTCTATTTAGGATTCAGCTCCAAAATGTTAAGGGAAATAGTATTTTGTGCCTTTAAATAATATATACAAGTCAGGTTACCTGGGTTAGACAACCATTTGTTGATTTAAATGTAGGAACAGAAGCAATAAGGTTGTTTTGGTTGCCATGTTATCTGGGAGGGAGGTTTCAAAGACAGGAGACGGGTCTCTCTGAGGGGGGCGTCACACAGTGTCAGTGGAAGCTCAGTGAAAGGAAGTGGAATTTCATCACAACCTTGGGATTTTCCTAATAAATTCCTTCGGAGAGAGCATTTTTATGCATTTAATGCAATCTAATATTTGTTTCTGACAACAATAGCTGGCCATCTTTCCTCAATAATTTGTTGTTTATGAGATCAAATCACATAATCATAGTTGCATAGGCATCTGAGGGGAGGCCCATAGTCTCAGTCTTTGAAAACCTTTGATCTAGAATCTAGATCTAGTATTGTCTTATTTACAGCATTGACACTCAGACATGAAACCAACTCCCTGTCAGCGCTGTATAGAGGATCAGGGGAAATATGCACGTTTGATTTGTCAAAGCCGTGTGTGCCTTCACAGTATGTATGTATTTACATCTGCATCTCTCTGTTGGAACAACTTAACGGTACTTTTAATTTGATTGTTACATGCAATATGAGCTTACGTTTGATGTTCATGAGATATTTTAAAGGATATTGTGTTGGTTCACGGCAGCATTGGTTTACAATTGAATTGATTGTTATTTTTGCTGTTTTGTTAAAAGCTGCCCTGACCAACCATGAAGGACCCATGTATGTACTTGTATGATTTATCAACTGGTATTGAAAGATTGTAATATTTTAAGTTATGTTTAAGAACTGTGCAGTATTATGTTTTTGCTTCACCCAGCACTGCTTTGAAAGGTCTGTTGTATACATGATGTATTATTATCATGTGTTGGTCAAAGAGGCATTTTCTTTTCGACAATCACACACAAAAATAATCTATTTACATTATAAATAAAATGCTTTAAGATGCTCTATGTTCTCTACTTGAGGTGAAATGTGCTTTCATTTGAATTCACAGCAGAATATGAAATAACTTGATTTCTAACAAGGACGTTGAATTGCAGTGTCAGCGTCCAGATAGAGTGTCTGACTTTGTATTCAGATATGGTTCATTTACATGTTTGTGCAATACAATTGGGCAATCATTTGATACAAATGTGGCACAATATTTAAAACATCATCAAGAACTTATGACACATTTAAATAGCTTTTTGCATATTTTTTATCCAATGTCCTATCAAATCTGGATTCTTGAACAAGTATGTGCAGGTGTTAGTCATCAACCCAAACATTGTGAAATTAGTGTGAGCGACTGTAGCTCTTCAGCAGGATTGGCAGTGTAACATTGTCACTGCTGTTCAGTGACATTATTAATCACTGAACAGCAGTTATTTTAGCATGTTTTAGCAGGAAAGGCACAGGTGATACTGATCAAATTAACGGTGTCTCTGCTTGGTTTATGGGTGTCGGAACAGTGTGACTGAGAACCAGTGTGCACCCTTAAACTGAGGCAGCTAAATCGAAGTCAGGTGTTATTAATTTGGCTATTTGTGATTTTCCTCATGTGACCTGTCAAACTGACGTCCGTGCTGAGGGTTTCTTTGAAATATCAACCTGGCTAAGTTTGGCATGCTGTGCCTCCATGGTGTTTTATTTCACATAAATAGAACATAGTAAGGAAGAAAAAATAGCTTACTTTAAGTTGAGAAACGTACATGTGTAGTGCTGTAGGTTGTTCTTTAGTCCTAAAACACAATAATGATGTTCTGGCTTGAAGTTTTGATTATATTCATCTAAAACATGTTCAATCTTCAGCTGTATTGTAATTTGTAATGCGTTTTTGGGGATCGGGGTTAAAAATCCTATTACCCAGTATCACGTGAATGCACCACCACACCGACCCCCTTTATCCAATCACTGTTAGACTGTTCCGTGTAGCTCAGTGTTGATTGGCTTAAACGTTTGTCAGTCATTTTTTGGGCGTCGCCACTCGGCTGCTGTCAGCTTCAGGAGCTTGTCACTTATACGGTGAAAACACGTAGTGGAACAGATGAGTCTCACGTATTTCTGGAGCAGAGATGGTCTTAACAACACAAGTAAGAGATACAACCACATGTCAAGACATTAAAAACAATTATTTCGTGCGCTTTGTGGCAAACATTTTACTGAACTCCGTGTTCACCTGATGTTTTTAGCCATCTAGCTAGCGCTAACTGCTTGTGCTTGACAATGGTGCTGTCATTGAAATCGTGCAGCTTATCCGATGATATAACGCGATGCAACATTCGTTTTAACTGGTACAATGTCATTAGATTGACATTAGATTGTTCATTATGGTAACTCAGTTGACGGTGTGTTATTGCACAGAGACGCAACTAGGATTCTGGGCTCCCAAGCGAAAGCCCCTCCTGGTCCATATACATTAAAGGTCCAGTGTATAACATTTAGGAGGGTCTATACTGTGAATGCAACATCATTATGTATATATATGTATGTATATATATATATATATATATATGTGTATATGTATATGTATATGTGTGTATATATGTATATGTATGTATATATATGTGTGTGTATATGTATATGTATGTATATATATGTGTGTATATATATATATATATATATATGTGTGTGTATATATGTATATGTATGTATATATATAAATATATATATATATATATATATATATATATATATATATATGTATGTGCTTGGGAGAGGAAGGGGTGAGCAGAGGAGTTCTTTGTTTGTTGTTGTTGTTGCAGTCTGCAGTCTCATCAGGAGATGACACTTCCACATGCAGATTCTGCTTGTGAATATGCATAATATGGTTGGCTGCATATAAACCGAGTAAAGACATGCTAAGCAAAAGGTGGAACACACTGACAAATGGATAGACAAAGAGAGATCAGTCAAAAGCGTGTTACTTATGGATGTAGTTTGTAGATGTTGTGTCTCAACTGCAACTCAATTCTTGCATCTCACATTGCTAGTCGGCAATTGGAATATGGATGTCCTTAACTGGATATTTTCTTCTCACACTAAGAAGCCACAAAATCTCTTACCATATTACCCCAGAGGCACATTTGTCACTAAATGATGGATGAGGTTGTGGCCACTAACCATTGCAGGTACTACTAATTAAATATTAGAGAAATTTGATATTCTGTGTATAATTGATCTTTTTTTCACAATGTCCTGGTGTGTGTCATACGTCAAAAACTCAAACTCATATAGTTTTCAAAATTCTTGAATTTTCCCAGCGAGGAAACATTTTTCCAGTTATTCCAACACCATGTGTTTGCACAATTTCTTTCTTATGGGCCCCACAAACAGGAAGACTTTGTTATGAACATAGATATTTATACAATAGACTGTAATCTATTCCCATATTCTCAGTTCTCACCCATTCTTGCAAGTCAACCGTGAGTTTCTTCTCTTCTTGTCCTAGAGCGCTGATTTTCCACAGCCCAGTATCACCATGGAAACCGTCAGCAACTATGTGCTGATTCATGGGAAGAACATATCCCATAATAGCCTTCCAGGCACCACCGCTGGGGCCCACATGTCCATCGACAAACTGTTTCCTGCTCTTCTTGAGTGTTTTGGCATTATATTGTGTGGCTACATAGCTGGCAGGTAGGTGTGTGCTGAATGTAAACTTAATATTTTGTCTAATTAAGTTTGCAGGTTGCATGTTTAGATGTTCACCAATGAAAATATGAATGTAGCTCGTGCTCAAACAGAATTACTTGTTGTGCATTGAGCGTTGTTTCTTGCTTCCTTCATACAGGGCAGATATCATCACAGAGAGCCAGGCAAAGGGTTTGGGGAACTTTGTATCCAAGTTTGCTCTTCCAGCTTTGCTCTTTAAAAACATGGTGCTGTTGGACTTTGGAAATGTGATCTGGGCGTTTCTCTGGAGCGTCCTGATCGCTAAGGTTGGTGTCTCTCTTTCTGTATCTCTGTATCTGTCTGTTGTTACATTTGTACAATATATGAATACATTTTAAAATTTGATGACTCAGTGTTTCGAGAATATTCTTAATTACTGCACTAAGTTATCTCTGTATAAAGGAGAAAATGTTGTACTGTGATAGACAACCTAATAAATAAACACAGCTTTGACTTCCATGTTCCCACTCTGTGTTTAGGTGTCAGTGTTTGTGCTGGTATGTGTGCTGACACTGATGGTAGCCAGTCCAGAGAGCAGGTATAGCAAGGCTGGTCTGTATGCCATCTTTGCTACACAGAGTAATGACTTTGCCTTAGGATATCCCATAGGTGAGGCAGACACAAAACACTAACACTGACATGTAGTTAATTGTGAGTGAAAAAAACAAAAAAAAACGCTGTTTAAAAAAATGATTCTATGCATCTCTCCATGTCTCTTTTTTCTAGTTGATGCTTTATATCGCAGCACATATCCAGAATACCTCCAGTACATTTACCTGGTTGCCCCGGTCTCCCTAATGTTCCTCAATCCCATCGGCTTTGCTCTTTGTGAGGCTCAGAAGTGGAAGCAGGCCAGCCATCCACAGCACAGCACTCTTGGCATCCTGGGAATTGTGGCCTTACAGGTACGAGTGTCTACAATTTGCATGTTTTTAAACTACAAACTACAGCAAGACCTTTCACTCTGACACAACTGCACTGCAGTGCAGGTCTGGTACCCGTGGTTAAGTTTTCCGTGGGTATGTCAACTTAAGCTGTAGACGAGTGAATGAAGGAAGGAAAACTCCTTCCACTCATACTGTGAGCCATGCAAGTCGTTAAAGATGTATGGTGGTGAATCTTGTGTTCCGCTTAGCTGGTGTGAATGTGGGCTGGTTCTCTGGGAGCACCAATATTCTGATGGGAACTAGAGCCTGAACGAGAACTGTGTCGGTTGTAAGAACTGAGGACTTTCTACCACAGATACTGTATCACCTTGACAAATTTCCAATGTGAGAAAAGTTTTTAAACGTGTTGTACATGAATGTTAAACTTTAATGCTTTGTGTAATATCTTCAGGTAATGAAGAACCCAATCGTGTTCATGGTGATTGTGGGTATCGTCTCCCATTTTGCCCTGGGTCAGCGTATACCCGCAGTGTTGTCAGAGTTCATAGATGGACTGGCCAACTCTTTTGGAGGGGCAGCCTTGTTTTACCTCGGCCTCACTATGGTGAGTTTACTTGAGTTGTCATATTTTATTGCAGTTTACTTACATGGAATGACGTATTTGACGTATTCTATTGCATGTGTTACTGTGGCAGGTTGGTCAACTAAGAAAACTAACCAGAGACACTGGAGTAGCCTTGATACTCCTCATTACAGCCAAACTGTAAGTGCGACTGTGATAGTGTGTGATTGTCATACAATATGAGGTGGCCTTACTAATAGTTAAGTGTTAAGTATATTCGTAGAATATAATATAAACATAAAGTGACACACAAGTTATAGTGGCTGTGTTAGAAATAAGTATGTATTTGTGTTTTTAGGTTGTTTTTAAGTATATTAGTATGTATATCATGGAAAGTGTTAAGAAGCCTGATCTTTGACTGGATCTGTTCTCTCTGCAGTCTGGTGATGCCACTGGTCTGCAAAGACATGGTCGATATTCTAGATGTCGGAGAAAACAGCACAAGTGTCAACCACACCAGTTTATCCAATTTCGCTTTCCTATATGGAGTCTTCCCCACTGCACCGAGTGTTGCCATCTATGCTGGACACTACAACATGGAGTTAGAGGTGGTAAGTTACCACTGATGTTGCAATTGTACATTAAGTCAGTAAATTGTATTAGGATTTCTTATTGTTTATTTTGATATTACGCACTTTCCAGGTGACGTCAGGAATGGTTATCAGTACGTTTCTGTCTGCACCGATCATGTACGTGTCAGCCTGGTTATTAACAATCCCCCTGATGGACCCGACGCCCCTGGTGACTGAGCTCGAAAATGTTAGCTTCAACATCAGTATTGTAAGCCTTGTAGCACTGGTAAGTCTTGTCTGGTGTCTTCTTTGCATACTTATGTCCAATTGTTTCATGTCCTCCAGGCTTCCACTCAACCTAATAGATTTATCTTTTTATACTGTTCTCTTATTTTTTTAACACAGTGTATGGAATCATATGAAAATATAGAACATTAGACTTTCAGAATCAGAATCAGAATACTTTATTAATCCCCGTGGGGGAAATTGTTTTTGTTCCAGATGCTCCGTGCAAAGTGAAATAGAAATACAGCAGTGGAAACAAGGCATAAGATATGGATATAAAAACAGTAAAATAGGCAATAAGATGGAAAAAAAAGGGGAGGGAAAGGATGGAAAGGTTTTGATAAGATAATAAATAATTTCCAAATGGAGCAGTAGTTGTGAGCTTGTTCCTCTTTATTTTCTCAGGTGTGGACCATCGCTGTGATGTTACTCAGCAGGAAATTTAACAGACTTCCTCACCTTTTTGCCTTAAATCTTTTCCTGGCTCAGGTCGGTTTTTTCAAGGTTGAAATATTAGGTTTATTTAAAGTGTCCTAAATCATGTTCTTGTCTACAACCTTGACCAACTGTACTTGTTCTATACTAGTTTTTGGTGTGTGTCAGTATGATCCTGTGGAACTTCTTGGTGAAACAAGATGATAATCTGGTGGGCAAAATTCTGACCTTCACCCTGCTCTACGGATCTCTCTACAGTACTTATGTCTGGACAGGTAAGTGTGTGTGTGTGTGTGTGCGCACAGCAACAGTTACACAACATTTGATGAGCAAACAGAAATGAGCTGTATTCAGTATGCACACACACTGGGGTACCATGTACAGTATGTGTTTGTGCTCTGTTTTTCAGGCTTAATCCCTCTTTGCTTGGCCCTGACTGACAGAGATGATCTGCTCAGACTAAGACCAGGAATATTCATGATGTTGGGTTGGGGGTAAGTTAAGACAACTTAATGATTGCTACATCCAAAATAATACAAAAATAAAGGATAAATCAGTCAGCTGCTACAGCACATAGTTAATATTGATATTAATAATCTGTAGTAAAGACAATGAAACTAAATATGCCTGTTTTGAATATTGTGTATGTGTGTAGGGTCCCATTCCTTGTGGTTGGAGGTCTTTTGATATCAGGAGAGAGGACTGATACCATGGATTCTGCTTTCTTTTATGGCAGAGCTCAGGTTAGAAGTCAACCTGTACAGTGATTTTCAGTCTGTACTGTGTCTTTCCCTGTCTTCACTCTGACTTCTGATCTAGCCCTCATCATTTATTTCCAATAACACATCTTTCCTCTTCTTGTGTGTCAGATCATCAGCACAGCAGTGGTGCTTGCCGTCAGCCTGGGGCTTGGTGCAGTGTCTCTGATGGGGCTCAGCCAGGGAGACCGCGAGCAGAGTGGTTACCAAGCCCTGAGCAGAGCTGCTGTAACAGGCATCGCTGATGAGATGAGGCCCCCTGATGGTTTGGAGGATCCACACCCACCACCACCACAACAAGCTGAGATGGCAACCTCACCTTTATGCAGCATTAACTCAGGTAAGTTACATTTTTGTGTGCTTGGGTTTTTAAACTAGATTAAATTAGACATTTACCTAATGAGCTACAGTCAATATTTGTACATTATTTATTGTATTTTCAGACCTCCACGGTTTCTCTCCTGTTCAGGCTATGCCTGACATGATAGCCAGCACACAGAGGGAGCACACAAACAACACAGGTACCAAATACAGATTTTATCTTTTCACGTTCCAACCACTGAATTGTTCTGCATTCTATTTTTGTGACAGGTATGACATATTTTTGAATTAGTAGGATATTCATTTAGTTCCTAAAACTTAATAAGAAGAATAAGTGTACATGTTTTTATCTGTCATACCAGCAATATTCTAGAATTAATGTCTTTCACATAGTCACTGGTTCAAATTGTCACCCTCATCTTTATTAAAACTACCACTTAAATCTTACCAGTACTGTGATAATGTCTTTTTATCTTGCCAGGCCACAGTGGGGCGCTGTGTGACGTGCCGCAGCAGAGTTCTTCCTCAGAACAACCACTCAACCTGCCACCACCGGGGCTCCAACCCACCGATGATAAACAGACAGTCAGACATGTTCTGCTCTCTCTGCTTCTCTTTGTCAGCCTGCTGGCGGTGAGGAAATAATATTAATACTGTGTGTCTGTGTGTGTGTGTTGTGTACTAGATCAATGTAACTGTATAGATAAATGCTATGTTGTTTGTGTTTCTGCTCTGTATCTGTATAGAACCTGTCCAGCTGTCTATGGTGGTTGTTTAACAAAGATCCAGGAAGACTTTACCTGGAACTGCAGTTCTTCTGTGCTGTGGCAAACTATGGGCAGGTACAGAAGGATAGAGTGTGTGTGTGTGTGTGTGTGTGTGTGTGTGCACGCACATAAATGAGCCGTCGTGTATTTATAGTTTCTGTCTTCTTCTGTCTGTCGTTTGTCCCAGGGTTTCCTCTCCTTTGGGATCTTTGGTCTGGACAGACACCTCATCATCTTGCCTTTCAAGAGGAGGTGAGCAACTCATTTACCGTGGTTTCTAGATTCATTTGAGCAGCACAGGAACAATGGTTGTGTTTCTGTGTGTGTGTGTGTGTGTTAGGCTGCTTGGTCTGTGGTACGGCAGAGACAGTGAGGATTTGAGTCCCTCAGGTGTCCCAGAGGAGGTCAGACTCACCTGTACCCAGTTTGTCCGCTATCACAAAGACCAGTGTGTACAAGACATAGTACACACACGCAGGTATGAGCACTCGTTATTTACCTTTTATGTCATGCTGGACTTTTTGTCTTCTTTTCTCTTAATTTGTCTCTGATTTTAAGAATATTTTTTTCTGCATCCTTTTTGCATGTTCTCGGCAGCATCTGTTAATCCATTTTTTTTTTCTATTTACCAAATTGATTATTTTTCCTAAAATGTATTTGATTTCAAACATGTATAACACTGAGCTGTAAGCAATGTGGCATCCAAAAGGTAAAATACATTTTCTTCCAATCTACTAACTCTAAAAAAAAAAGATTAAATGAAATACAAACTTCTGCTGGATTTTTGAGTCTTCCTTTGGAAAAACTCAAAAATGACTGTTCATTTCCCTTCTCTCTGCTTTATTAACGTTTTTCTTTGCTTTCTTTCCCTCATATTTCCTTTCTTACCTCCCTGCCTCCCTTTGCCTGCCCCTTTCCTCTCCACTTCATCACCCCCTAGTGGCTCAGGGGAGAGTGTTAGTGCTTCCACAGGTGAATCCTTCCTCTGATAATGACAGGTTTTGTGGAGGTAGATGGCTGGATGAGGAGAATGGGGTTGTGAGACATCCCTCGTCCCATCAGCCCCAGCACACAAACCAGGACGTCCAGGAGCCACAAAATCTGCACCAGATTCACCAAAGTCATGAACCAGCTGAATGCGGCCATTTTTTGCATCCACCACCAAGACCCCAGCTCGAGCCTGAACAAGCTTGTGTTTCAAACTCTGACACGTCAGAGGAGCAGATTTCCCAGCTTCCCTCTGACAAATGTCATGATCCAGCTAATCCTCAACACCCGCACCAGCATGTTCTTTCTTCAAGCCCATCCCACCACCATCATCATCAACGTCCACAGACCCATGTCAAAAGTGTGTTTACGGGTAGTGCCTTGGTGGACTGGCTGGTCGATCGGGGCCTGTGTGCGGGGCGAGCTGAGGCCCAGCTGTACGGCGTTCGACTTCAGCGGGGAGGAGTGTTCCATCACTTGACCGGTCAGCACAGCTTCAGGGACACAACTACGCTGCTGTACCACTTCACACAGGGCAGAGGGGAGGAGTGGCTCCAGAATGTGTGTTTGGAAAGGAGGTGTAGAGATCGGTGAGCAGCAATCACCATGAATGAATGAAAGCCGGCATGGAAACTTCCCATGATGTGGTTTTAGTGACAAGCATCAAGTAATTGTTCTAAAAACGAGGGCAATCGCCTTTTTTCCTCCACAACAATCTACCCAACGTCCATCATTGTGGTTGTTTGAATTAATTTTCTACATAAAAGCATGTTTGTCTTGATTAGCGGTTTTGAGGACACGCGTGACGACACTCCTGAGTCTGCATGACCGTAATCCGCCCTCAGGATCGAGCAAAGATCTTCTGACCCACTGTAGTGTCACAGGAATTTCTTATCTCTTATTATCAGCACTCGTATGACACTTTTTTTTTGTAGCCAACGCCATAATATTAATGTTTTTCACATAATTCTTTCCTTGCCAACAGACATGACGTAGGCGTGTAGTTAAATAGTGAGCGGGGAAAACCAGGTCTGATCTCCTGTGATCATAGGAGATGTGTCCAGGAAGCACTTTAATGCCAGGTGTAAACTTCTCTGCCTGCGATCAGGTCACCTGGTTAATACCAGGCCTAAAGGATCCTTAGTTATTTGTGGTGGTTGCAGCATGCTTGTCCATCCAGACTTCACCCCAGGGCCCTCATGTGAAAATGTGTGGATATTTTTATTTCACTGTTTGTTTTGTTTTCTTTCCATTGCTCTGATCTGAGCTGACTATTGTAACATTTTGATTTGATGTAGTCTGTGATTTCTTTGAGCCAATGAGTATGTTCAACATGAAGGAGAAGTAAGCTTTTTTTTTAAGGACAAGTTGCCATTTATCAGTATCTATTCTTCAAGTGTTTGAGTTCCAGTTGTAAGAGCAGACCTGAAAACTGATTGCACTCCATGTCTGCTCACTGAAAGCCAGTGGTCTCATAGTTTTCTCTTCTGAATACATCAGAAACAATTCAGGATCTGTGTGTTATTTCAGTGTTTGATGTTTTGCACGCTGTGTCTTATAACACTGGACTATGCTGCCTTCTTGCATGACTGAGAGCAGTACAACAACTCTGCTCACTACAGAAACCTTTGCACTGAGTTAATGATGACACTCTCTGTGGGTTCCATTTCTAAGTCATAGAACTCACTGGATGTTTGTCTTGTGATGATACTGCACTTTTGAGAAAATCTTACATTATGTGAATTGACACTCACTTCTTAAAAGGTAATGTAGCACCTACTGAAGGACTGACAACACTGACCTACACTACAGCTGTTATTTGTTGTATTAAGTTGCTGTTGATTTGTGATGCTGTTACTACGGAGTTTACAATGATTTGTCCGGGCTGTAGAAGGTGGATAAATGGTGAATACACTTGTGTTCATGTGAGTATAAGGACTAATGCCAGTTAGATGTGATATTTCTGTGGTGTTACAGTTTAGATACCAGTGAACTTGATAAAGAACGAGACATTTTCATCACATTATAATTAGATTTGTATTGTTCTGGAAGGAAATGCAAAGGATCTGATGACCAAACCTTGTCCAAAAAAGTGGATGCGGTGAGTATTCCTGTCATCAGGTGCCTATTTCAGCTGTTTTCACTCGTGCAAATGTGTCACCAAAACAAGTGGGTGGGGCAACGTTGCTGCATCCTGTGATTCATGCAGACCAAGATCACTGTTATTGATTCAAGAAATACAAAAAAAAGTATTTCCCCCCCCTCCCATAGCATGATAAAGATGTACGCAGACCATTCTCAAGTGCTGTGCTAACCCCTGACTTTGTTCCGTGCTGCTGGGTCCATGTGCTCCTGTATATAACCATAACTTGCCGTCTTTGTGACTTTTGCCAACCGGTTTCATGCAGTTCATGTCAGGCTCTTGTGTTTACTGGGTTTGTTACAAGTGAGATTTCTTTATGGTGTGAATGGTGTGTGTGTGTGTGTATAGTCAAGTAGTGAGAGGGAACATGAGAGATTTCTCTCAGATGTGACTGTGTTGTGTCAGTGGATGTTTAGTTTCAAGCGAGTCAGAGTCAATGACTGTGAATACGAGAAAGACACAAATAAACTACTGTCTGCATCCAAACTTCTACATTTCACTTTATTTCACCACTGGTTACTGTTTCTGACAGTGTATTTAACATTGAATTATGTCATAGAAAAATAACTCGAATCATGAACATTTTTATGTTGTCTACAAAATACCTGCATTATACACAGCATATTACATTAAAGCTTCTTTTTTTTCAAATTCTGTCTCCCCTAAGCAAGCTTATGAAAACGGGAACAGTGGAGTCCTGAGTTCTACATAAAGCAAACGCAACAAGGACAAATACAGTTCAAGCTGCTCACACAACGTTCAGCAACTGAGCCTGAGGAATAAGTATAACCACTTTAAATATGGCCTGCACCATAGGTCCCTATGCTGACTGCTGCATGTCTCCCTACATTTGTAAGCAAAGGGAACAGTTTTGGAGCTTTTGTCACTGCAAAAGTGCTCATTAAAGCTGCTGTCAGAGAGACCGTATATCTGGCACTTGGGTTGTTTTTTTCAGATTTACAAAACAGTGGAAGCACCAAGCTCACAGAGCAATGTGACAGCAAATCCTGAATTTAAACAAAAATTCAACACATACTGTACATTTTACAAAAGGCCATCACAAGATCAGGTTGATAATGACAGTAAACGATTCCGATACGTTGCAGGATTTCACTGTCCCTTTTTGGTTGTGTTTTTGTGTTAAGACGCAACAATTAAGACTTTTTTCTAAATGAAAAAAAACAGACAAAAATCTTGTAAGTTAAGTAACAGTTAATAGGTTGCACTGATAGCAGCAGACACAAAGTGCATCACCTGTTAAGTCTTATATTCACAGCAGCAGATGTGATCTTCTCATGACTGTAGGAAAGAGATGGTATCAAAGTGTGATGAGGGAAATACAACTTTTATTCAAACTGAATATTTATGACAAATGGATAATGCATGGGAAAAAATGAGTCTGATTAAAGTGATTAAACAGATGTGTTCTATCTGTGAGTAATTATGTTGCCAGTCTGATACAGGTTTGGCTTTTAAGACTCTTCCTGTGCCGCAGAAACTCAATCATGAGACGATCACAACTGTCCTTTCGCAGAGCAACTGTAAACAATCTGCTGTGAATGCAATCACAGCTCCATTAAGACACATAAGTAAGTGCTTTGGGAAAAGACAAACGCACAAAACACAACAGTTTTCCACAGAAGTCTCTGTGAAGAAACTGTATGGCTGCAGGAGGTATTGAGTAAATATTATGCAAAAAAGTAAAACTTATCATCTAGCTAGTCTGGTCTTCATAATACACAGCAGTGTGTAACAATCAACAAATACATAACATGCAGCTGCAAATGCACGTGTGGATATCCAATGTGAACAAACAAGCCAGTGTACCACAGATCAGAATATGCCACTATCACACACTAAACTATAAAGGTTTAATAATGGTCATGTATAGGGTTCATTCTTGTGTGTCTTGAAGATATAATATGTAGCATTTCTGTTTTTAAATCCACTGAAATTCATTTTTCTATTCAAGATAGAATAAGGACTGTTTGATTTTGGTGACGTCATCACTAATGCAATCACAACTACT
This sequence comes from Solea solea, assembly GCF_958295425.1. Classification (NCBI taxonomy): domain Eukaryota; kingdom Metazoa; phylum Chordata; class Actinopteri; order Pleuronectiformes; family Soleidae; genus Solea; species Solea solea. The sequence continues at coordinate 6,677,329 of NC_081148.1, read as the reverse complement.
CATTCCTGTGCAAACGCAAAAGGGAGCCCAATGTGAACCAAACAATTCCCATGATCCCATTCTGCTTCCCAAGGTCAACAAAGTAGGTCTCTTGTCGTTGTTTTGACTCAGAGACACCGAGATATAGTGTGCGTTTAAGCATTTTTTAATTCAATAAAATGATACTCATTCATTTGAATCTGTACTAACATTAACTTTAACACAACTCTCCATCATATGAACTACTGAGCTCTGTCAAGAGCAACACTAAACAGCTGTAACTTTTAAGACTTTTATTTTATAATACATGAATATATAAATCTTGCCTTCTCAGCCGCCCCTGAAACTTAAACGTCTGAGCAGTGAGAGATCACTGGTAACCTTAAAGGTCCAATGAGCCTTTTATATTTATACCACCGCTTGTTGTTTCACAATCTTTGGAGTTTTGATGCTAACTGAAGGCTACATAGATTCTCCAAGACACTTGGAAAGGAAATGTGAGGATATTCAGCTGCAACATGCACCGATCCTTCTGACTTTTTGTTTTTTAAGCAGGAGGTGTCAGAAAAGTTACCTCAGTGATAACTGGCTTGTGGCGACACAAGCGTTCAAAAGCATTTTGATCCTTCGATGTCGGCTCTTCCTCTCGTTGTGAAGCAGAATTCACCGAGCGCCGGATTGTTCACCCACTAATACGGATCGTGAGCTGGGTTTTTTATTCACCAATAAAATAATGTTATATTTGAAACACTGTACCTTTAAAGTTTGGCAACAAGACCTGAAGATCTTTCTACACTTGTGGTACAGACCATGCTATTGCTGCTTAATGAATGATGAGCCTCAGGCGTGGAGTAGATGTGACACACCTGCTACCAAGATGCTCTACAGTCCTCCTTTGTCCCAGAATCACTGTCTCTTCCGGGCATTCTTGATTTCAGCTTGACTCGTTCCATTGCTGTCCAGGCCGTCCACCTTGAGACAATCTTTACTGCAGTGTTTGATCAGTGCTCCAGGAACAAGAGCCATGAGGGCGATGGCCAGGAGCTGAGCCAGCGTACTCCAGGAGAAGATGTCGTCCAGAGAGGAGATCTTGGAGAGTATGGAGCCCGTGCGAACGCAGATGAAGTTGTAGGGAATCAAACCTGGAGACGAGAGCGGCAGCTGAGTGTTTTGTTTTTTCACTCATTTTCAGCCCCCCCCCCCCCCCCCAGTGTGACATCAGATGACTTACAATGAATGCCACTTTTACCACATACCTTTTTGTGTGTTTGTGTCAAGTATGGGCTCAGTGCTGCTTGATATGATTTTAATCCATATTCCTTTTTGTTATTGGGAAGCACTTTATGCACAGTGTATACAGTACTGTGCAAAAGTACTAAAACTTGGTCTTGTATATTACCAAACTGTCATGTTTTTATAGATATTTTTCAATGTGAAGCAGTAGAACAAGCACAGGTTTTACCAATAACATTAAAAAGAGCTGTGTTCTTCAAGTGTTAGGAAGGTCACACTAAACAAACCTATTTTATGTTGTTGATTTTTAGTGCTGTTGTGTGTGAAGTCTCACCTATGAGCACAGAGAAGAAGAAAATAGACATAGGGATGTTGAGGACGGGACAGGTGATGTTAAGGGTCCAATTAGGAGTCATAGGGAAGAAGCGAAGGAAAAGTAGGAAGAAGAATAAACTGCTATGATTTTCCTCCACCTGACAGAGGGAGGGAAAGATAAGGAAAACAGAGAAGGACAAGGAGAAAAGCACCCATGTATGTGTCTTATGAAGTTAAACCACAGGCTTACCTTCCTCTGCAGCACGGCCACCGTCTCTGGGAACAGATAAACCACGTAGTGCTTTCCAAACGCAGAGGAGAGCAGGAAGCATAACGTGGAGCCTGCAGTGGAGCACACACAGGCCAAAGCCAGACCCAGCCAGGGCCCAAATATCGCTCCAGCTAACATGTTCTGAAGGAAGGATGGATCCATACGTGAATATTTGAAATAAATTTATATAAGACCATACAATTTACCACAGAGCATTATTACAGCCAGGACTAAGTGGTACTTATAAAATGAATTGAAGAAAACCTTTCACAAATGAGACTCACCAGTAAGGAGGAGCCAGGTATGGCAAAGGACTGTTTGTAAAGGTAGGCACTGCAGTACAGCAGCAGAACATAGCCATAATGCTCTCTTTCATAAAACTTGAGCGTGTGTGCGAGCTCTCGCAGCTCATCCAGGTCCGACGGGAACTTCAGCCTGGAAGAAAACACAAAAGAGAACATTTATTTATTGATCCGACTAAACTGTCATTCAAAATAAGAAACTGTTCCACTTCCCTGACCTCAATGTGGACTATTTTCCTTTGGGATTATTCCTCCGGTAGAAAGGTTTTGAGGTCTGTGGATTATCCACAGTATTGATTTATAGAAAACTCCATCCACTTTCTTTAGTTTGAGTGAAAATCACCCTTTCAACAGGACATAAACTCTGCTCGTGTGTGTGTACCTGGTATTCCTTATGTTGTGGGGACCTAAATCTGTTTATACGGTCACATTATGGGAACTTGTCTTCCTTATGGGGACAGAAATCAAGTCCCCATAATGTAAATGACTATATTTTAAGGTGAAAACACATTTTAAAGTTAGGCTGAGGTCAGGGTTAGGTTAAGGTTATGGCCAGGGTTAGGATTAGGCCAGTAGTAATAATGGTTAAGTCTCCAAGAAATTAATGTAAGTCGATGCAATGTCCTCTGAAGTCATGGAAGTGTGTGTGTGTGTGTGTGTGTGGTGGGGGAAACAAGATCCCTTTGATTGAGAGACAGAAATAGAATCAGTGCCTGTAGACTTAAGCAGAGGTTCGAAGGAGCCTTTAAACACGCACACTTTGTCTTTCTGTAGTTCTCAGACACATTACACCATGCCTTTATAACCTAAACTAATTCTAACCCGAAACCAAAGTCTCAGCCCTTTTAAAAAGTGCTTTGACTTTTGAGGATCAGTCAAAAATGCCTGAAAACATCTAAAATGTCCTCACAGTCATAGAAAGACATGGACAGAAACACACACACACACACCAAAAATCCCCCCCCATGAAACTCAAGACGCCGACTTCCTCTCCCACCTGCTCTGACAGTCAGCATTCCTCGCTCCTACTGGTCAGAGGAGAAACATGCTGTTCTGTCACTGGTCAGCAGGTCGATGATGCGTCAGCGCTCGGACACATGAAACTGCATGAATGTGTGCAGCATCTATGGAGGGAAATGTGCCATCGAGGGCACACGCACACTTCACTTTGTTACAATATTGTCACACTGATATACAGCTGGAGCAGGTTATTATCATTATCTGTGTTAAACGTGTTGAACCATTAGCATTAAGTATAAAATTGATCTGTGGATTATATGTACCTCAAATGAAAATCAATCTAAAAATACTTAACGATCAAAACAACTTTACAGTTTCCACGATGACGTCTTATTTGCGACTTTAAATATTATGTCCTTTAAAATGTATACTATATGTATGCTAAATTTGTATAGTGCTGTGTGATTTTGTTTTTTGTGTATTAGAGATAAGTAACTTTGGTGTTACTTTTTATTTATTTACTCTTAAGTTAGTAACACACACACACACACAAGACTAAGCAAACCTGTTGCCAAAGGTTAAATGACTTCATAAGTAACAGTATAATGAGTTAGGAGCTACATCACACACACACACACACACACACACAGATGAATCCCCCTCTTGCTTCAGAGTGCCTTGGTCGGCGTTATTCTATCGTCCCTAGACAACCACACACATGACTGTCTGGCACACACTACGTTCATGACACACACACACACACACACACACACAAACAGATGCATGAACACACTAAGAACCTGCGCACACATTCTGAGGAGTAACACGATCAGTGGCCTGAGAGTCTGTATTTAAAACACACAACAACAAGCCCGGCAAAACATCTCATTTCACTGTCATATTGACATTATTATATTTGTGACACAGATAGTATTGTTGTTTTAATATGACCTATGTGTGCTATTTATTTAAAAGTAATTAAAATGTGTGATATTGTTATAATAATTATGAAAGACTAGTGCTGAAAGAGGTTCCTGTTTAAAAGGTAATAATAAGTGGCTGGTGTGTGATTCTGGACTAATGGTTGGACAAGAAACTTTGAACAGGGCAAAGCGACACAACCACAGGTGTAACTAATCAAACTACCGATGGCTGAGTCGTTAATGTTATAAGTAACACCTGGACTTATTCCCCCCCCCCTTCTGAAACATGTCAAAATGTCTGTTGTGGAAAAAATGTCCATAGACTGAACAATTATATGAGGAAATAAAACACAAACGAGAAAAACATGTCTCACAATCAAAGCTTTGGACAGTTGGGTTTCTCGATGTTAACGTGATGAAGGGGAAAGCCCAAACCAACAACCACTTAAATCCTATTGACATTGGGATAATCACATTTGAGAAGCTTAAACCATAACATGAAATGTCTGTGATGAAAAATCAATTGTAGGACTGTTTGTTTTATTAGTGTTTCTGGGTTATTGTCTTCTTACTTTTTGTTACCTGCGTCTTGCTAGAGTGGGTAAAATAAACCAAGCTTTCCTGCCTATTTACATCTTGTGCTCATAAATAAATAAATACAGAAATTACTCAAATACCTGCTAAATATTTTAAGCAATACTTCCCAATTCTCCAAATAACAACAAATGTTTTGTTTTGTCCACAAACCAAAGATGTTTCCTGGTTTCTTTGTTATATGGAGCAAATATAAAATTAATTAATATAATTAAATATTCACATTTTAATGTGAATTATTGTTTAATGTGAATAATCGTTCATCAAAAATATTTGGCTTTTAATTAATCGATTAAGTAGCTATTATATGTTGAAGCCCTAATGATTAATCACTGTAGTCGGACTTGATTATTCACTCAATTAATCAAGTAATCGTTTGGTTCATAAAATGTAGAGAAATGTTGATCAGTGTTTGTCAAACCTGGAATAAAGTTCTCAAATGTCTTGTTTTTGTCCACAAACCAGAATTCATCCGTTTGAATAATTTCTTTGTTATATGGAGGAAATAAACCAGAAAATATTCACAGTTAAGCTTAAAAATCACACAAACGTTGTTTAACTATGGAAAAAAAACTCAAACAGATGAATCGATCAAAGCAGTTGTCGATTAATTTAATAATCGATGAATCGAGTAATTGTTTCAGCACACTGTAGCCCTAGTTAATCGATTAATCGATGTTCTATGTTTAATGAATCACATGTTGTAGCTGTATTGCTATGAACTGCATGATATGGTAAAAAGTAATGATAGAGTCATTACCGGTACTCCTGGACTCCCTCGGACTCCCCTTTGACCTTCCTGGGTCCCGGGGGAAGATAAGTGGACAGCAGGTACAGGTAAACACTTGCCGCCGCCGCGATGGCAACGAGTCCCGCTAAGGAGCGCATGCTGCTCCCCGGATAATCAACAACTGGAGGCGGCTCGGGCTGAGTTTAACACGGAGGTGAAGACCACCTCGACCACCGGGGAAGAAAGAAAGAAGAAGACGTGTTGCGTCTCCGTTGGACGGTGCCGAGCAGAGGAGGATGAGGTGTCGTGTATTCAGAAGAAGGACACGAGTGACGGCTGACATTCCTGCTGGGGCTCGGGCATGGATCACATGGCAGCCGGTGACCAACAACTTTCTCCAGACTCTGTTGATGACATTTGTGCAGCTCGATCACATGACTCCTCTCTCTCTGTCACTCACACACACACACACACACACACGTGGCTCTAAGTCTCTTAGTTTCACATGTTTATCTTTGAATATTGCATAATGGAACGCTGCCTCAATCAGTGAGAAATAAAATGAGCTGCTTATTTAAACTGAACTCTTTATATATAAGAGTACGTGTACTTCCATGATTTAGCCTCTAGAGGGCGACGTAGGAAAATCAGACTGTGGATAAAACCCACGTGGCGTTCAGACAAGATCAGGTTCAAATAACAACGTAATAACATAATACTCACAGTAATAATAACAAGATAATATAATAATAGGATAGGAAAATGTGACCCAGGAACTTGTATAAGCATGAGAAAATTACAAAACATTCTAACTAAACTATTAAATTGACATATGCAATAAATTAAGAATAAACTATACGAACCGAATTAATAATAATCAAATTCCCCCTTTGTTAATATTTTGTATTGTCTTTAATGAAGCAGGCGCAACAATAAAACCACATCAACAGAGAGATAAACATTTCTTTATTGTCTTTATTTATTTATGCGTACTTTGGCTCAAAATACATTGTCTTTATTTTGTTGTTTGTTTTTGATGTCCTCTCCTGCAAGAGAAATATTGACAGTTAATAAATAAATAATATTGACTACGACACAGCAACAGAACATGTTCATTTAAAAAGCTCTAAAATTGCTCTGAATCAAAAATCAATTCCGTTCTGAGAATATGACATTCTGGTTCCAGCATGTGCTGTAGCTGAATGGTGTATTTTCACAAAAGGCAGGATTAATAAGACTATTAGTTATCATCTTGAATAACAAATTCCATTTTAATTTTTCCATATTTATCCTCCACATGCGGATTGTCATTCCTGAACACTTAAAATGTGCCAGTAGGTGTGAATGAGAGAGTGAATAGTTGTTTGTCTCTATGTCTTTGCCCTGCGACAGGCTATACCTGCCATTGTATATATTTAATATTTATTTTTTACATGTGATCTAATTGAAACCCAGTGTAATTAAAAGCTTTCTATTCCGAAACTTTTTTGCATTACATTTCCAAAAAACACTTTTTTGCAGTTTTATTTGCAGTTTTTTTTTTTTAATCACAGAGACCACTTCAATTTGAAATCTACACATTGAGGGATATTAATTCTGATTGTTTCTGTACTTGAGTGTTTTCCACTGTGTGTTAACGTCAGAACCACTTGCGTTTAAGTGTTACATAATGCTCTGAAAATAAAAACAGTAAATCACAGTAAACAGCTGGAAATCCCATGGTTAAAGTAGCTCATGCACACCAGAGGTGCAGCAGTGGCAGAAAGACAAATGGGGAAACGTCTGACCTGGAGAACCTTCTGATGTATCTGGTTGTATGGTTTCAAAAATATCCTTGAAGATTGTTTTCATGGCCACATAATCTGGTATAACTGCAAGGTAAGAGCACACATGTGGTCAGTAACAAACCCTTGAAGATGCATTTGAGGCTACTTTGTCAATATGAGAGTGAAGTTCTGTGAGGTCTATCAGTAGGACATACCTTCATCATTTTCATCATCATCAGACGCAGCCGTAGATGTTGTTTCGAGCAAGACCAGAAGAGCAAAGAGCAGGAGCACAATCTTATCTTTCATTCTCTACAAGACAGTAGTTTTATGAGGAAAAAATAATGTTCCTTTGACAATTTTTAGTAGGAAAATGTCTAATTATAACTCACCTCTGCTATTAAACCCAGCAGCAGTTGTGCGTAGGTGGGTCTGTAACAGTGATTGGACTGGGTTATGGCACCAGGCTGTTTATGTCCGTGTCTATAAAGCAACTTGACAAAGCATCCAGTTCTGTTTGAAACAAAGTGTATTCTAAAAATAAACCCCCTCTTTTCCTCATTTAAAATAGAACACATCTATTATTGCTCTTGCATGGTATGTGGATTAACTGAATGCATGAACTGACTGAGACACAGGCGTCACTTTGACATTTGTCATTGTGTTCACAGTACAATGAGTTGACGCTCCGCTTCAAATTGATGAACAGACTACTTTTTGTAGTCAAATGTCAAAGAGACGTCTTTGGGTTTATCTTGCTGTATTTTAAATTCTGTCTCTCAAACCAGTGTGCCTTTAAAAACCTTTAAAAAATCATCCTCCTTCCAGCTCCAAGATCCATTTAAATGTCCTTACCTTATTGTGTTGCAAGTGACTTATTATTTTCTTGTCCTCCCTATATTACTCATTTGTACATTAACCATGTTGTTTATCCTCCTCCTTTTAGCGTTCTGTTTACTTTGCCATTTTTCTATCACTTTACTCCAAATTATTACTTTGACCTCTGATTTGCTTAATGGTTATTTTTACTGCTCATTTAGCTAAACTTTCTCAATGCCCCTTAGACGGGCATGTGCTAGAACCTACATAAATGTAGTGATCAGAAAAGGTTGTTGTTAATGTGATCAGTAACACATGTGCTTTTCCTATTAAAACATGTCAAACGGCTGCTGTGTGAAGGGTCCATTAAGGGAAGCATCTGACTGAGAAGCTCTTTCTCTTGGATGTTGCCCTGGTCATCTTTTAAAAGCCCAGTTTACTGCTTACAATCATTCACTCCCATTCTGTTTTGCACAAAGTTAACAAAAAACCTGGATTTTAAGCTGTGTGTAGTTTGTATGGTTTATTGCATTTAGTGTGATTTTAAGTGTCGACCTGCTTTAATTGTGTGAGTATTATTTGCATGTAGTGCAGTGGTTTTTGTTTGGTTTGCTTTTTCGCCATAGCTTGTGAACTCCTCACAGACTCATCCCCAAAGCAGAGATGACCTGATATGTGATAGGTGCACAGGAGCACTGAAGAACTCAATTACGAGGAGAACGGACAAAGCCACTCGAGCCAGGAGTGAACTGCAGACCAAGCACTGGGAGTCTGAAACATAGCAGCCTTTGTTTGTTTGGCATCATCACTGCAGCCAGGACCGATGATAGGATGCTATCACCCAGGAAAAGTGTGAGTACTTGGCGTTCCAGTACTTGGTGCATTACATTTGTAGCCAAAAGTCAGAATTGAGTTGAAGGAGCATTCCTCCAAGAGGAACACACCCTGAATTTAGATTTCCAACTTGGAAAATCGGAGCAACCTCACATAACCTGACAGAGGATTTCAACATAGCTGCCACTTGTGTCAATAGTTAAAACTGTGCTGCTTTTGCTGGTAATTGCACTTACAGTATGTCTTATTTTCATAATAAATAATATAGCACTGTTCAATCTTTATCTGTGGCTTCCATCCATCATATACCTGGCTCTGCTTGTCTATATGTGTCCTTAAGCAAGACACTTAACCCCATGTAGAAGCATGTGAATGTGTACGAAAGACGTGTGAATGGCAAAACTGCAGCTCATCGCGACTAGAAAGCTCTATAAATACAGACTATAATACCAACTCCTCTTCTTCTGATTTTATTTTGTGGAAACAAGTATCAAAGATAGTTAAAGGAAATATAGTGGAGTAAAAAGTAAAAGTTGCAAGAAATATAAATAACAAAATAAAGTACAGATATGTATGTTGTATTTTAATGACAAAGTATTTGTACTGTGTCACATTACAACACTGCATATTGTACATAAAGAATCTGACCTTGCTACACACTCAAACATTGGCACAGTTTGCAAAACTGAAGTCATTCATGTAAGTAATGCTGTTCTACAATTAGCAGGTTAAGTGGTAACAGGTATTGAGTTTCAACATAAAAGGAGCATCACCAAAGGCTTATTCTCTGCAGGCAAGGATGGAGTGTAGCGTGTCACTTTGTGCAAAAGAATGTAAGAATGTCTCACAATCTACAGTTGATTTTATCATAATCAGATTCAAGGACCGGGGGAATCTTGGGGTGTAAAAGCCAAGGGTGGAAACGGCTGCTGAACATCGATCCCTCAGCCACTAACAAACTCACCTGAGGTGGACTGAAGGATGATGGAAATGTGTTCTGTGTGGCGAGACAAGTTCAAGTTGCAGTTTGTTTTGCGGGAATGGACATCAGATTGTGCATCAATGAAAGATGCAAGAAAACTAATACGAGTGATGCTATTTCAGTGACGCCCGGTCCCTGAGGTCAGCTGATCAAAGGGGACAGAGCGTTTGCTGTTGCTGCATTGAGATTGTGGAACAGTCTCCCACTGTCCACTTTTAAATCTTAAAACCCATTTTTACTCTTTGGCTTTCGACCCAGTATGAGATGTTGGTTTTACCATTTTTTTATTGTATTATTGTATGTTTTACTGTTTGTTTTTAGGTCTCATAGGTTTTCATGATGGGAATTTTGCTCCCATCAAGATGACACACTTCTCCAGGGATATGGATATTTAAGGTGGGAAATAAGAGATACCTCATGAAGAGGAGAATCAGCCAGCGGTGATCATGGACTGTTGAGCAGCTCAAGTCTTGTTCATAACAGCAATGGACAAATATTCCACTTGTAAACACACAACAATTCTCAAATATTTTTATTAAAGACTATAATTAAAAGCAAAGGTAACACAGTGGTAAACTTAAGTTGCAGGTATCAATCTCTAAGCATGTTTGAATGTTATAAATTGTCAATGACAATACATTTTGTCTGATAAATGTTGTAGTAAATCAACAGAAACGATTTTCATTTTTACTGCAAAATGTCTTACGCCCAACAAAACCACAGTAACACAGATCTATGCATTCCTTTATTGTCTTTATTTATTTAGCATATTTTGGCTCAAACGGCTTGGAGAAAGGGTTTCTTTATGCTGCCTTGTTGTCTTCTCCTGTCAAAGAAATGAACATGTGGTGAACACATCTTGACAGCTAATTACAACACGGTAATAAATAATACAATAATAAATACTCTACTGAGAATTTCATATAGCATGTGCTATATCTGAATGGCATCTTTTTTTTTAAAATGATGTTGTGTAAAGAAAATGGAACATGTTTGCAATTCAGCACTGATATCATTTTTTTCTTTTAAAATCCTTTGAATAAATGACATCTTCTTCAGTCTTCTCTGCACAAACCTGAACCGTTTCATCTTGAGAAGCAACAGTAATGACACTTCCCAACAACTCCTTAATTTCAGACTAATGTGTGCATTTGAACTGCTCTTATATTTACACATAAACATAAACCATCACTACACTTTGCTCATACTGTACATTTTTAAACTGTGAAACAGTGGTGCACCATGTAGTGGTTAACATGTGTAACTACAAGGAATGAAGACCACTTTGGTATACGCACAGATGACCAGTCACATGACTCAAATAGTTTCTTATTCATTCCAATCTGAGTCACATCAATGGAAACAAATGTAGTATTTGTGGAGACAATTAAACAATGCAGTTTGGTGGTCTTTTACTTTTATAATAAATAAAAATGGATTGTTGCTTTGAATGTTGAGTGATTTCCACGTGACTATGAGGTCAGAACCACTTTGCCACGACGTTAAACTACAACACATTGCTCTGTAATTAGTCTCCTCAAATCCTTGTGAAATCCCAGCAAAAGAATGAAATCCTGAAACTCTGATTTGGAGCATAAACACAAAGAGAAGTGGGGGAAAAGCCTAACCTGGTGAATCTTCAGCATCAGAATCAAATATTGTTTTCAAGGCCTCGTCCTCTTCAATTACTACAGGTGTGGTCGGCAAAAAACACATGAAGATTTAGTTGAATGTAAAGCAATAGCTCCATGTATGTGAGTTTTCACCAGTACACACAGGACATACCTAGGTTGTCACCATCTTCATCTTCATCATCATCAGACGGATCAGCGGCTGTTGCTTTGACCAAGACCACAAGAGCAAAGAGCAGGATCACAGTCTTGGCTTTCATTTTCTACAAGAGAGTAATGCTGTCTTCTGTTCTGTGATCAAATGAATGTTTCTTATAAAAATCTGCAGTGAGACATTTAAAACCATAACTCACCTCTGCTCTAAAACACAGCAACAGTTGTGTGATTCAGCTGGTTATGACTTCAAAATACCAGACTGACAGTCTTTGTGCCGGGACGTATGTCTGTTTGTTGAAAAGCATCTGGACAAACCACCCAGTTCAGTTTAAAGCAAAGTAAAAGCTAAAAATAAACCTCTCACTGAAGTGTAACAAGTATTCATTTCTTGACAGAAGTGATTGACTGACAGATAGCAGCCAGAAACCTTTGTCCCTGTGGTTGTTTTTGTAGTTGAAGTTCAGTGACACAGGTTTTCTTTGTTGTTTTTTTCTCTCTCCTTCCTTGTGAAGTTTAACTCCTCACACATTCTTATAACCAGACCTGGTTCACTATAAGCAGCCATATTTTATATTATACGATAAGACACAAACCATACTCTGTTTCAATGCTTACTTATTAACTATAACTATAACTAACTATATGTATCAGACCTAACACGAATCACACCTTGCAATCTCTTTGTCTTGGGTCTGTAACTGTAACATAGCTGAGGGCGCAGGCTTAGATAATCAAAACTCCAGGAATCAAAAGCACATTTTCTTTTATTATATTAAGCAAATGGGATTAATAGGCAGGTTTAAATCTCTGATCCACACTCGGGGGGGTTGCTAACCAGCATTAAAGTAGAAGATGAAAAAGAAGCAGAACTATCTGAGTCCGTGACAAGTGAATATTTACACAGTTACATAGTTTTTTTGGTGCCACACCTGTGGTTTAGTCTCATCTCTGTTTTTGATCAGCTGGCTGCATTCTTTTGTTAACCCTTTTTCTAAAGACATCTGATCGGCCTAGTACTGTCTATTACTTTGTCTTTGTTTGGCACCAATCTTTTACTGCTGTCTTATATTTTGACCTTAACCTTTAGAATGATAGTTACCGATTGTTACCGATTTGAATCTGATCATTATTAACTGTCACAGAAGTATTTGAAAGTGTTTGAAATGTGTGAATAAGAGGAAATCTTTACACATTTAAGGGTTTTATCTTTCTTTTCAATGATATCTTGTTATTTCTCATCAAAACTTTCAAAGTTTCCTCCAGTTTCCAAGTTTCCAGTTTGGCCTCTTTATGCTGTTTGTTCTCAGGAGTGTGAAAGTAAATCATATTTATTTTTACATAAATCAAGCAATCCCCAATGTTGCTATCAAGGTGTTAATTTTATTCTAACGTATGTTTTATATTTATTTATCTGGGTTTATTTTATTTGGTCAGGTGCAGATTTTACCACTCTTGCATCAAGGCAAGGGCATTTCCAGTGTGACGTGGGTCTTTGTGTGTGTGTGTGTGTGTGTGTGTGTGCGTTTGCGTTTGCCTCCATCATCAGCCACTCAGGTTGCTATAAGAGTTCTGGTTTATTCACTCTTCTCTACAGAAGAAAAAAAAACGTTAACAAAACCTCTAATACAGAACATTAAGAGACATCATTAACCACTGGTCCTTATTTATACAGGAAGTCTGATGTCTTGAAAGATGATGTGAGAAAGGAGCAAGGAGGAAAAACATGGGAGGTGATTTACACATGATTGACACTTACACAATCTACTAACAGCAAACGCACCAACAACACGGCCGCTAACCCAGCTGACAACACGTTTGTCCATTATGCTGATCTGGAAATTCTACACTAATTCTCAGATACGGACAACTTTAATCTTTACTTTTTACTTTTCCTCTTATCTAATAGGCTTTAGCCTTAACATTCCCCTTACCATATACACACACACATACAGCAGAGTGGACCTTACTGTCTCACTGATATCCAGGATCAAACTTGTTAATTTGCTTCTTGTGCATGTGTCTTATTACAAAAAAAAAGAGTGATACCCATGAATGTCATTATGTAGTTTTGCAGCAGCGCCCCCTGGTGGGCCATAGTGAGAGAGTGCAAGGGGGGGTTTGTGTGTGTAAATCAATGTCAAGTCAATGTTCAACACTGGACGACATCAAGACACATGTTACAAATATAACATAACACTGGTAAATACTGAGTTTTTGTAATTATGACATAATTACAAAAGGTAATATTTATGTCACAGCATCTTTTAAACCAAACATATAGCATTTTTCTTGTTGCTACACAGATTGTAATACAGCAGAAAAAACTAAATTATGAACAATAGGATTTATTTGAAATATAAATATAAATACTAGTTGTACACCAAGTAACCGACTTTATTGAAACCTACTTTAATAAAGTAGTCACGTTACGAAGTAATATAAAAACATTATACTCTAGTTATTTAAATGAGTACATGTTTATTCTGTTCATTTAATGTGCTGTTTAAGAAATCAGCTGATGCAGAAAGCTAATGTTGGTGACTGCACTCCTTTTTCTAAGGTTTTTTTTTCTCCAATGACTTTCGTCAGTAATGTTGTATTAACTGAGTGCATCAGCATAATTAATACATTTACACGTGACATTAATTTGATCAGGCCAATTAAACATTACACATAGCTATCGATGATTGATTTACATACGTTATAGACAAAATCTATCATCTGTATGTGTTTAAAGCTCATCCACGGCGACAGAAGTATCATCAAATAACGAGTGACAAGTGATAACGACATGACTCTACCAAATTTGAAGATTCCTTGAATCCTGCGAGGGGGAAAAAAGGAAAGAGGAACAATGAAAGATATGAGGAGAAAAAGAATGATCCCACCAAGATGGTTGATTACACTTATAGTGAAGCTGATACCTCTGTGACTCAAAACTGGAACAACAACTAAAGGTTGTGGATTGTATGGGAAACTCAACTGTAGCTGCTAAACTGAGCTCGATGACAAAAGCAAGCTGATTGCTGCAATGATTGCGTGGCATGGTCAAGATGTGTCTTTTTTTATTCTCATTGATAAACTCTGTCATCACAACCTTGGCTTCTTCAGTATTCAAATAGTGGGAAGATCGTCTTACATATACAGCACAAAGCACTGTGTTAATTGCATTGACACATTATGGCTACAATTCAAGCTAACAGTCTGAGGGCTATTAGGCACTAAATTGTTTCTTAACACTAAAAACAATGTCACAAGAAGGCTAGTTTCTAAATAAAGGACCAAAAGTCACAAACCAACATGGACAAGTTATTCTAAAATGATGGTTAGGGTTATTAAAGGTTACCTCATGTGACTTCCTGCCTTATAGTGGTAACTGGTGATGTCTTGTCTACAGGTTGAAGTGTCTCCAGGATAACACCCAATGTTCAGTGTTTGTGCTGCCTGTTAAACAGTGTGAAATACAGAGATTTGAGGTGATGCAGCACAGACTCTGGTGAACACTTTGGCACCTGCTGCACTGAACTGTTGATTATATTCAATTGCACACATGCTGCCCGGATTATATCCTTCTCCACTGTTTCAGACATAACATCAAGTCTGTGTAGTCACGCTTAAGTTGAGTTTATGTAAAAGGTCTTGGGAAAAGTCAAGAAAAGTAAGTTATTACAGTTCAGATTCAGTGACAACAGGACAAGAAGCAATGAGGCAAGAGTCCAGAACAAACACTCTCAATTTGTTCCAACACCTAAGTTTACACATCACTGTTTTGCACATTTTCTTAATCTGTTTTTATTTATTTACCCATTAAAATGCAGAGTAGTTGCATTTGAATATACACTTAAACAACTTTTTGGCCACAATATGTTTTGTTTACACTTGAACTTCTTTGCAATTCATTCAAGTCAATCAAAAATAATTCAACCACAGTTATAGAGAAATTCATTTTACAAATCATTGGTCAAGAAAAGCGTTTCTGTTTGTGGGTGTTAGTTGGACAACTTTTGGTTCATTTTAAAGGCCAAAACAATCAATCACTTAAGACATTTTTCCCTGTGCTGTTCACATGTCTCTGCATCTGATGAAAACATGTAATCAACACAAACCTGCTGTTGCTTTTGCAGGTAAATGAAGACGTTTGCACAGCTACTGCTAAATGTCTGGACTCAGGCCGGTGGGTTATTCTCCCATAAGAATGAAACTGACACACAAAACAGAATCTTCAGTGTCTCCAGTTTTGTGTGTAACTTTTCTGGTGCATCAACTCAACCTTGTCAAGAGGTGGAGGAGAGGAGGGCTCCGAGCTACATTTTGCTGCTGGGTCTCGTTACAGCACTGATATTAAAAGCAGAGCCCTTGACAGAAATTTGGACAACAGCACTACAGAGGAAACACGACTGTATTATTTTGGTCACAATCATTTCATCACAAAGTTATTCTCCTAACTAGGACACGTCTGTCTCTAAATGTTTACTCACTACAAAGACTGGTAATCAGCAGGGGTATGCTGGTAGTTAAGGAGGTTGTACTCTATACAACACCATACTGCGTATACTGTCCTCTAAAACATCGTAAAAATATACCGACGGCAGTGGGTCATACCAAAATAAATGGGAGGGGTGGAGTCTGTGTGCTTGTGTTTACTTTAAACTACACTCTAACTCAATATTTCTCTGTCACACCTACACTATGATACATGTTAGTTTAAATTCAGCCAAACATGACACATGACTCTCTGTCCTAAAAAAAACTAACAAACAAATGACCAGCTGAAAACACGGGGAACTAAACTAAACTAATTAAACAAACAATGGTGTTATTACAATGATGAAGTCATTGTCCAAAAGAGAATCACTGGGATGAGGAAAACTTGTCAAATGTTGAAGTTTTCATTTCAGGCTCTCTGCGCTGGCTGCACGTCAGTCCACAGAGATGTACATGACCGGCCTTGTTAGGTGTTAGAAACTGTGAGCATCACATTAGTGTCCATTGTGTGGTGTCACAGCTGCTTCTAACAGCCACTTTGTGCCACACGTCGCAAGTGTTGTTTACTTCCAACAGTACAGGTGAAAAAAAAAGAAAGACAAACAGATCCGTCCTACGAGATCTGGCTCGCGCCTGGTTGCTGGGAGTCTCCTGCTTCCCCCCTCTCTGACTGGTGTTTATAAAGGTCACATGGCATGAGAGGGAGGGGATGCACCTGCTCTGCCAACACTGACTCATAGGGTGGCGCAGTCTCCAGGGAGAAGGAGATGGATGTGATGTGTTGATTCTCCTGCTCCTGCAGTCCCAGCGGGTAGTGGGAGGAGGAGAACCAGCCTGCACTGGCTGAGGTCTCTCCACAGTAGGGGGAAGGATCTTCTGTGGTGTGGTGAGGCTGCTCCTGCTGCTCTGGCCCCCTCTGGCAGGGGTCAAATAGGGAGTAAGGAGGTGGGTCATCTGTCGGTATGTAGATCTGAGTCAAACCAGGGCCAACGCACTCCTCGTAACTGTGGGAACAAACACAAAGAGGCTGCTGATAATAGAGAACCACAAATTGAAGTACAGCAGAATACTGAGAAACATCTGTGTTTATTTATTTTACAGGAATCTAGTGATGTAGAAGTGACAGGCCAATATTGTTTTCATGTCCTGGACACACATGTTGTGAATTATAAAATAGTGTAGTATCTGACTCAGCTAGTTTGACTAGACTGTGTTAGAGATGTGCATTGAGAAGTAAACAGCAACTTCCTCATGAGAGAGTTGACTTTGCATCCCCTACAATCTGGGTACAACAGAAGTCTGTATGCCAGACCTGAAAACAATGCTTGTAAAAGAAGCGCAGATGCTTCCTGTGTTGACTGAATGGCACCGATGTCAAAACCTGAGCACTCTAAGATGTACGATCATGATTATGTATAGAATGAGCTGTCACAACTTGTTTCCCAGGAAAAGGGGGAACCGTCAAATGTGGGGTTTGAGATAAGGATGTTAGAGAAACCCTTAAAAGTATAGGTACCTGCTCCTAAGCAGGCAGAATTGTTCGGAGATTCGGCAAGAACATTCTCCCGAGCTGCTGCAGCGCTCGGTCTGATGCTTGACTTAACCAAATAAAATCCCTTTTGTTCGGTACGAGTCTTGTGTCTGAGGGGTTCTTTCTACACCATCAACTCATCACCTATCATTCGTAAGAAGAAGGAAGCCTGACAAAAACGACAATAGTAATAGTGTCACGAGCGCTGAATTTATCCATGCACTCTTTGTGTGGACACTTGTCTGTTTTGTTCTTTCTGGGTTTTTTTGTTCTGTTCCTTGTCTCCTGTTTTATTTTGAAATGTTTCCTTGAGTGTACCTTGTCGAGTTGTGCTTCCTGTCCTGTCTTCACCGTGTTCACATCAGCCCCGCCCTAACGGGTTTTACCTGGCTTTCACCTGTGTTTTATTAGCCTCACCTGTGTCTAATTATCCCTGCCTCCCTATGTATGTAATCTCTGTGCTCCCCAGTTTCTTGGTTGATTTGTCTCATGTCACATTTCAGTCTGTTTGCTGCACTGGTTTTTATTCCGTGGTTTTCATGTCTTCCCGGTCTGATCTCTGTGTTTCTGCTCCACGTTAGTTTGCTTTATTTAAGACGCTTTTGTTCATTTTTGGAACTGGGTCGTCCAATTTTTTTTTCCAACAGAATAATTTGACAAAAAGATTGGAGCCACTGACTCATTTCTTTTTGCTTTGGGACATCTGACCTGAAACATTCACATCATTGAAGAGTGTTGAGGTGAAAAATGGAGGTGGCATTAGGTGTCATAACAAGATGCAAATCTCTGTATTCCCACAGGAATTAAAAGCCCATCTCCTCCCCTGCATCCTTATACCTGTAGATGACACTGGTGTCAGTTTCTCATACACAACAGCATCCACATTATTGTTTTCCATTTAAAATGTTCTACCACTGTAGTACATTCAATTAGAAGAATGTTACTCCACTAGTCTAATGTATCCTTGTAAAGCAGCTTTGAGTGGTCACCAAGACTAGAAGTGCTATATAAATACAGACCATTTACCATTTTACTGGCATTAAACAAGCATTAAACTGGTAGTTATAACATCAATATACATACAGCTGAATATCTATAGATTCAGTTTGAATCTATAGATATAGATTCAAACTGTGGAAACTGTCATTTTCAATGTCTATTGTGTGTGTGTGTGTGTGTGTGTACTTGTATGTATATATGATCCTCACAACCAGAACTGGACTGAACAGGATCTGCTTAGGTTTAGGGCTAATATTTGAATTGTGGTTTAGTTAAGGTTAGAGTTAGATATTAACTGGGTTATTAACTTTGTTTAAGATTTGTCCAAATGAATGGAAACTCGATGTGGAGTCCTTAAGGGGACAGCTGTACACGCGTGAGTGTGAAAGCTTGCCCAGCTTCTCCCTGAGAGGAAGCAGAAGCCATTCTCCACAGGTGAGCTGCTGATCCGTGAGAGCGATAAAGAGAGAGAGGTTTAGAGAGAGAGAGAGTTGTGTGTGTCGGAAGTGTTACATTCACAGTCTCAGTAGGTGAGTTCTCCGAGTTTCCCTCAACCATCTGTGGCCCACACTCACACACGCATACACATACACATTCAAGCCAAACAAGCCAGCCAGAATGATGGTAAACATAGGTTGAATTGCATGTATGTATATAGTCTGAGTGTGTGTAAGTTGGCCAATGTCCCATTGTCCATGCCAAAAAGTGCAGCTCTCACACAGACTGTCCAGAACACTGTGGTTCACTGCCAGTGCAACTGACGTAGCTCAGTAGCTCCCCTCGCTTGTTTCTCATTCCCTTTCCTGACATTTCCCTTCTTTGTGTTTTCCTGTCGTGATGCCAGGATGTTGTTTACTTGTTGTTTATGCTGTGGTGAGAACAAACAGTGTGTTACGGTGTCTGTCCTGTCCTGCTAATCAACATGTTTGTGTGTGTTTTGCACCAACACTCAATGGAATAATCAGAAGCCATGTGGTACCTGTGACCACAGATGGGAACATCTTCTTGGCCCACATAAGGTCTTGCAGAACACAGCCTCATTTCAACACCCCCAGCAAACCTGTAAGACCCACTGCTGACGAGATGTGCCCTTTTCCCAGATGATGTATTTCTCTAATGCGTTTTTCTGCGTTGCATGGTAGCACCAAGAACACGAGAGAGGCTTTGGTTTGGACCCTCTTCTTCACACTCAACATGATAAATGTTTGGCAAACAAAATAGATCTGTGCCACACTGTATGGTTTCAGCACAAATCCAAATCCATGTGAAACACTTCCAACACTGAGTTCACTTCACTAAAGCCTGAAAACATACTGCATAGGCTATTGCTATAACAGCATGGATGATGATGTTTGAGGAAAAATGTCATTAATCACACTTGAAATGAGTAATCAACAGTTTGGTCATTAATTAACACATTGGTTTCCGTTATTTTTGTTGGGCCTGAGCTCATTCAAGATTGCAACATCATGGTTCTTAGATGGAGATGACACGGCCCTTTGTGCAAAGACAAAGAGGGCTTTAAAAGTCTGTTCAGTACAGGATTATGCTGCATTCACACCGGACGTGATGTGAATTTGTCGCACAACATGTTTACATACAAAGTCAATGCACATAAATCGTGTCCACTGTAAACATAGCACAACACAAGCACTTCCTGTCCAGCAGCTAGACGACCCTCTCTGTTGATGCCCCAGTGGGCCTCCGTGAGGGCCAGAGAGCAGATCTAGAGCAGAGTTACTTCTAACCAGACCAACATCTACACCAATGTAAAGCACCTCAAAAGGACACTTTTCACCCTTTCACATACTCTGACCTATGTATGTAAGACCTTCCCTAACCCTTACCTGAGTAAATGCCTAACCCCATATAGCCTATAGCCAATTCTAACCATAACCCTAAACCCAAGTCTTAACAATGAAAAAGCCCTTTAAAGTTGTGAGTACCAACCAAAATATCCTCACAAGGTCAAAATGTCTTCACAAACAGGTTTATATTGAAATGTGTCCACACACACACACACTGCAGGGAAGGGGTGTATGAATTATTAAAGTTGCCAATTAGACCAGCTGACATTTAGATCAAAAACACCATGACACTGGCCTTTAGCAAGTGCTTTCTTTCTCTCATTCACTCACTTGCTTTCTCTAACACACAGACACACCCACCAACACACACACGCACACACACACTGAGCAGACCCTCGTTTCACACTCTTACAAAGAGCACCAAAGGAAGCAGTGCTCTCAAATGGATACAATTACCACAGAAGGAGGGTCCAACTGAGCGCACAGAGACCAGTGGGGGACGTGGGATGAGCCATCGCTTATATTTTAAAGTTGACATTTGACAAAAATTAAAAAGACAAGAGAAGTGGCCCACTCTCAGCTTCTGTTGGATGAGGAAAGACTTAAGACTTATATTTATAAAAATGAAAGTATTGCCAGCAACAGGAACTTAGCGTTGCAGAAAGATAAATAGTTGTATAATGTACATCATATCACATGTTAAATACAGATGACAGTGCTGCGTGCACTCATTTTTTTAAGGAAGCAAGCAGCCAACGGCAGGTGAGTGCAAGTTTAGTGACCAGGGACACTAGAAAAAAACAGACTCACTGATAATATTTACACCATTTTAAGAGTAAAGTTAAAGTGTGAAACCTTGTAAACGTCTAATATCCTCACACCAGTCTCCATTGAAAGAAACTCCCATTTTGCAGAAACAGGAGTTGTTGGTTAACAATGAGTTCAGTGTTTCCATGTCCTGTGAACCAAATTTGCTCTTTTTGTCAGTGGACACTGTGAGTAATTTAAGGAGCGATGCAATGATGATATGAATGCCACATTCACACTGAGACCACAGCTACCTTTGATCCATGTGAGGACTTACCGTGGAGGTGAGTCTGGGTACATGTTGTTGACCTGCGACAGAGTCTCTCTGTATGAGTCAAAGTCTAAACCAGGTGGAAAGTCTTCTAAGCAGGTCGACCTCAGTTCTCCCACTGAACCGCCATAGGAAAAACCATCTGGTCCTGCAAAGACAGAGACGTTGATCTAATGACATACTCTCGTGGAACTTTATTACATCTCAGGTGTCCATGCACTAATCTTTCATATGTCTGTTTTCATCTATTGTTCAATATTTTCCTTGAAATATTGACTTTCTCTTTAAAAACTAAATTCGTGATCAAGACTTTAGAAAAAAAAGTACAGTGAGTTCCAGGAGAATCAAAGTGTTTAACAGTATTTAAGTAAGTTTAAGATCCTGTATAAATGAATCCTGTGTCTCCAGTGAGGTTTTTTTTTTCATTTAATCATATTACTCTTTTAATTAGTTAAAATACCACTGCAATCTCAAACCTTGTTTCTGCTACTACTACCTTTATGAAAGCGATGTGATGTTTCACCTGTTCATCAATGACCTTATCTCTAATTGACTAAATGGTTTTGTAGGATCAGTGACGAAGAGACGGAGACGGACAGACTGACCATAGCTAGCTCGGAGGTGTGGGTTGCGGAGTCGACTGTCTTTGCGCAGGCTGCCGATGATGATGGTGATGCAGGAGAGGAAGAGGACCAGACCTATAACGATTCCCGCCACCACCAGAGGAGACACCAGGAGAGACGCCTCCCCTCCCGACTCCCTCTCACTGCGGCAGTCTGGGTACTCCCCATGGCTCTGGTTGGAGCTCACTGCAGGGGGATGGAAAGAGTTGGAGGATTATGTACATCAGTTGAAATGAATTCAGTTTATTGTCATTAGATTGAGTACAGACAGTGAAATGTGCAGTATCAATCAGGGCAGCAGCAATAACAACGACGTGAAATCGCTAAAAAAGGAGAGCAAAGTCAAACCCATACAATACAGGTCAAGTTAACAAAAGCAGATAAATGAGTTCATTAACTCTAAGACGGTGGTGGATGGGAATCAAACAGTTTGTCATTGTGTGATGTTTGTTGTCTGCCTGTTTGTGTTTATAGGGGCTCAGGTTTAGCCCTCATTACATCATCAGAATCTTCTGTTGTGAATAATCGATGACAACAAAGAGACACAAAATAACCACAGAGGCATAAAATGACTACAAAGAGATATCACAATGTCACTCTCTCGACAATTCAACGAAGCGTTCAAAGTGGACAAAATGGCCTCATTTGAACTTATCTTGTCTGTGAAGTTTTGAAATCATGAGGCTGGAAATAATGGTCTCTCTGTCTTTAGATGTACAGTCTTTGAAAATCTACATAAGGAAACACCATATAGATACATACAGTAGCCCCTTATATTCATGTTATCTGTCTGTCTGTCTGTCTGTCTGTCTGTCTGTCACTCATCACAGTGACAATAGTGCACCATGAGGTCATGTTATATAACTGTTGTCTTAACCTGCACACATCATACTCTCTTCTTATTCTCTCTCTATCTTCGCGTCTTTCCAGCCACCGCTTTCTCCCTGAGGACTCATTCCATTTCAGTGTGACAGATAATTAGAGGTAGGGTTTATACACACACACACACACACACACACACCCTCTTCTCTCTCTCTCTCTCTCGCTCTCTCTCGCTCAGCCGGCATCATCATTAGATTACGGAACAATCCTGTTCCCCTCGTCTTCTGTTTAATGTCTCATCTGTCTGTTTGCTCTGCCTCTGTCCACCCTCTTCCTGTGTTGTCCGTCTTCCTGCTGCCAGTCACCCAAATCTGTCCTTCTATGTTTACAACACAGCTGAGAGAGGGTTAGGCTCCCGTTCATTCTCTTTCTTTCTGTGGCTTTATTCATGTCGCGACAACAAAGTGCCGATGCTGCCGCTCTTTATCTCTTATGTTTATTGATGTTACCATGGTGACAAATGCTTCCTACATAATTTCCCCCTATCCTGATAGAGGTCAGAGCTGAAAAAGTTAATTAATTGATGAATTTATGAATGTGTTGTTCTTCCTGGCATATTTTGCCATTTAATTTGGAAAGACTGGCTGGCTATTGTTGCTAATGCTGGCTATGAATATCAGTAATATTCAATCAAGTGATCAAGGAAGAGATCAGACATTCTGTTTACAAACAGAAACATCACAGCATGTTGGAAACTTATCTTAGACTAAATCAGAGTCAATGTTGTAATTAAGTTTTAAATTCCTGTAAAATATGTATTATGTATGAATATATATATATATATATATATATATATATACATATATGCATAATATAATATAATATAATATAATATACAAAGGTATACTTTTTTAAATACTTAGTTATTTTTCATTTAGCTGACCTACTAGAGCAGGTAATATATAATAATACAGCAATATTTTGACACTTTATGTTTAAGTAATTTAATCTGTTGTTATTTATGTTGATGAGTAGTTTCTCAAACACCTGAGAGTGAGCACTTTGTTGTGAAGATAAACCTTTCAAATATTACATGTTCAGCCTATAGCTGTAATAACCACATGCATTTGTTTCAAAATATAAGTTCAGAAATAAGATGATGTGTACTAATTATTTGTATCCCATTGTTCACATGAAAACAACAATATACATGGGAGTTATTGATCCTAGTCTCATTTGTTGATCAGAGTCGTGATTTAAGATTCATTTGAACCTCAGAGGATTTCCAGATTTCAAAGTGGGCCCATATGGCTGTTGTACATATATGAGACATTTCAGATATGCAGAGCTGCAGCCACATGTGGCGCAGGAACAGTGGCCTATACTGCAGTAGTAAATGTGATTTTTTTTCCTAGTGACTGATCCCAACAGGAACTGCATGCTTTTTTTTCTCTTCATGCCACAAATTGCACTGAATATAAAGCAGAGGAGTAACAGAATCTCCCAATGATGTACACTCACAATATCTTTTGTATTCCAGTCTCTGTGCGTCCCTGTTATTCACTTCTCATCTCTTTTCCTCCTTCTGAATGTCTGCGTCTGTAATTCTGTTGTCTACAGTAATTTGGTCTCACACAGATTGCAGAGACGAGGAGAATGTTCTCTCACCCCAAACAGTTCCCAGCAGACCTCTTTCCTCTCTCAGTAACGTCTCCTCTCTCGCACTCGCCTTTGTCTGCTCTTTCTCCCTCTGCTAACATGATTTTCTCTTCATTTCGCTTCTCATCTCTTCCTCATAAACTCCATTTTCTCCAGAGAAAACTTACATGGAAATCTATAATTATATGGATTTAAATCCACATACACTCCCCTTGTAAGGACACATACACACACACCTGGCAAGATTTGTTTCGATGTAAACGATTTGAAGTTAAATTGTGAAAAGTCTCATCAAAACATTAACATTTATAAATGTGATTTCAGTGTTCTGTAACAAAACTGTCCAGCAGATGTCCTGTTTGTTCTTTCTAGTTCAGTGCAATTTAATACAGAGAACTGAGAAACAGATGACAGAGGAGGCAAGCACAAAATAATTACGATCCATCAAAGAAGAAAGGAAGAGAAAGACAGAGAGAAATAAAGACAGAGACAAAATAGGAGAAACTGCAAATGGCCCCAGTGTTATATTTCAAAACCCTGTTGAAATGAGACGCATTAGCGCGTGCCTTTATTTGTAATGGTGAATATTGACAGTGTGAATCTTAGTGTACACAGTATTTGCCACATATCTCACAAAAGCAATCGGTTTAAATGAGGGGGAACAAATTAACTAGAGACCTATAAATCTTGAGACATCCAGGAGTCCTGAATCTCCTGTGTCACACTTTCCTCACACTAATGAAATTGAAATGGTGAAATCAATTAGGGAGTGGTTAGGGTAGCAGCAGAACACCGGTCTGACGATTCCTTTGCAAACCGTGGCTGTTTTACGATGAACTCAAATGCAACATGTCCACATATTTCCTGTTCCTTGACTTAGGTGCTTGGAAGAAAAGTTCCAGCAAACATCCACGGCCATTCGTGCTCTCTCACAGGGATTTTCTTGAAATCATCCAGACGTCTGTGCATGTCTGACAGCTGCTCTTGTTTTTTCAAAAAGGTAATGTGCTAAAAGACAAATCTGCAACTCAGCCCTCCCCAACCACCATAAAAAAAGAAGAAGAAAACAACGCCTGCATCAGTAAACTTGTTGAAATCCGCTCCACAGCTTACTTGGTGCCTGCCAGTGTAGTTTTCCACTCCCCGCCTCTCTGCCCACTCACTCCTAATCATTTCACTCTCACTCACCTGTGCTCCCAGCTGCATCTCATTAGCAATCAAGCCAACATAAAGGCCTCTCCCGCTCTCTCCCACACTGCTAGATTGTTCTTCCTGCTTACATTCAAGACTCTCCAGCATTTGTTCCCTGATGGATCTTTTGTTAATGCCCCTGCCTGCCTCTGACCTACAGTACCCTCACTCAGCCTACCAATCCTACTTCAGCTTTTCCTGCTTTCTGCTTCTCTGCTGTGGCGAGATCTGGTGAGTCTCTTGTTTGGACTGTTGTGTTGTTGAGAACAGACTCACTTACTTGTTACCCTATTCACTCCCGTGTCTATTTTGAGCTACTTTAAAACCCACAGAGTTTGACTTCAAGCCGTTTAACAGCGAGCGTATCGCTGACAACACGTTTGCACAAGCGCATTCTGTCAATATATTGCAGTAATAATCACTCGCGCTCAAATAATGTTATTGTAAATATGTTTTATACTGCTCAAAATTTAAAATGCAAAATATGTTGTTCAGGGTTTCTTCTCTAAAAATCTATTTCCTTTTTTTGTTTTTCCTTCATTTAAATCCTCATAAATTGTTAATACACTATTTTAACATGCAGTAACTTTGACAAATGGTCAAAATCCCTTTTAATGGTTAAAATAAGCAGGACATTTTGAGACATAGGTGTTAAAGGGTTAACATTGTATACTGTTACTACTCAAGTTTTATTTCTTTTTTAATAAAAAAGACACTATCAGAGTTAATCCCCCGTCTAGAGCAGTGTTCCCCAACCCTGGTCCTCAAGGAACACTGCTCCAAAACACCTGATTCAGATGAACAGCTCGTTATCAGGCTTCTGCAGAGCTTGATGACGAGCTGACCATTTGAACCAGGTGTGTTGGAGCAGTGCAACATCTAAAACATGCAGGGCAGTGTTCCCTGAGGACCAGGGTTAGGAAACACTGGTCTAGAGAAGCAGGAGTGCAACATAAAGGCACAAAAAACAAACCCTCCTTGTTCTCCTTCAGGTCCCCAAACCAATAATCCAAAAATTTACAATTTAATTCAACTGTTGATGGCTCCCCAGGCCACACCCACAGACCCAACCCCTAGGAAGAAACCTGAAAAGATCCATAAGAGATTTGAGCAACAGAGCACTCACTCCCACCCAGAAAACGGAAAACAAAAATGCACAAGAGGAAAAACAAGGTTTTAGTGATAATTAACTATTCACATGCAGTTTATAGCTCACACCCTTTTTCAAATCTGACTGTTCCGAGAGGAAAGTTGAGTGTGATGCATCTTGAGATAGTTGTGTATTCCTTGAGTGCCCTGCTCAGAGGCACTTCAGCAGAGCTTATTTTTTTGCTACATGAGCAACACGCAGTGTTCTGTTCACTTCAACACTTGATAACTGCTATGGGTGGGAGGGTATACATGGTATCCTATATGTTCATATATAATGAAACGGCAACAGCGGTAATTCACTTTGACAGGTTGTCACTAAAGCTTACTGTTGAATATGCTTCCACCTCGTACTTTGTACTACAGTGTGACGCAAAAGAGCAGTTCTCCTGATGCTGAGTGTTCAGACTTTTAATGTGTGTTTGTTAGCTTGAAATATTCAGGGGTTTTTTGTATGGAAAGGACAACTGGACTCTGACTTGATCCCTGAGTAACACGCCTGGTGTTTTGCACCAACAAGAAACTCATGAGATATGAGACATCCAACTGTTAGCTTGTGACTTCTGGCAGTGTCTTCATTTCAAAAAGCAGGGCCACCTTTAACGTTCATGGTATAGTGATATTTAACAACCTGTGTGGAAGTGGAAGAGCTCAGTTCTTCATCCAATAAAAAGCAACAGAGGGAACAAATGTTGTGCAAATGCCTTGAGCACACTCATCCCTCTGTGTGAGGATATTGGAGCCTTTGTATATAAATAAGGTTCATTTAAATGGAGTTCTTATGAACACTCCCATCATATATACATGTTAACTGTGCATTTGACACATGGGAACATCACAAGTTGTTCAATGGCATTGACATCATACCTCAAGCAGACATGATTCGGTCATTCACTGCCTGTTTCTACAGTAAATGTTGCAGTTAACAATAAGGTGGATATGACGCGTATGTTGTGATTAAGGGTTAATGAGTTCCACTTGAATGCAGCAGGGTTAATGTTGGTCAAGTATTTTTGAATTGAAAGGTCAGAGGAAACGCGTCATTACTTTTGATTGATTGATTGTACAGTGGAACTACTGTGGCTCATTCTTTCATCCCCTTTTGCCAGAACGTGTGCACTAATTGAAATGTATATTTTCTTTCTGTGGGTGAACGTTAAACAACATTGTTTCCGGTAAGCTCCACTACACAGTACATTAAACAAAACTTGTGCAAACATCTAACAATTGTGGATTTGTATTCGGAGGTTTTTGGGACAGTCATTATGGAAATGAAGGCATGTAACTACAGTGTAATTAAAAAGATGTTATAAACACACAGACAGCTTTCAGGCAGGGGTTTTCAGCTGTTTAGAAATGAATAATTTGGGTGATGTATAAGGTCAATAGATGCTGTGTGTGTGTGTGTGTGTGTGTGTGTGTGTGTCAGTCCAAATTGGGGAGTCTTTCATTTTGGGGTGTCACAAGCTATAAAGGTTAAGAGCCTGTGATATTGACTACTGCTGCGTATGCTGCATCACTTCGTACATTAGCTGCATACATTATACAGGAGCGTCAAGCGACCACTCTGATTCAATCTGACAGCTTGTCATTATGAGTTACAACCTCCTTCTCCTCAATATGAAACCTACCACAGTGATGGCCGACCATACATCGTGGCAGAAAAGGTTTGTGGCAGGACGTTCGATGAGGGACAATAATAAACTCGACTGAAGCCAGCAGCAACGTCGTTGTCAATTATGAGAGTAACATCGTGACTTATAGGACCATATACAGCACCTTTCTCCATACACATACATACTATATATACACTGTGTGTGTTATAGGGAATTATTTAAAGGACCAATTTCTTTTAACAATCTACATGTGCATTTAACCTCGTTTGGACTTTTAAGGATTGACATAAAGCCCTTTAAACCATTCCACACGGACTCAAAATGTTGAAAAAAAAATAAAAGATTGATTTTTATAAAGAAACATTTGCTGATTTATAACAATATGTTTAATGGTTGATCTAAAATGTCACTGCATCATGCAAAAAATACACAAGATACCATTTAAAATGAAATATCAGGGATGTCCTATTAAATTTGACGTTTATTCAATGTATTTTTTTTTAATGTGTTAGATCTAAGACCTGGGTCCTGTTGTCTTAGTCTTGTCATGAAGTTCCAGGTTCCAACGGTTTCCCCCTCATCACAATATACTGATTAGAAGCCCATGAATCACATGACTGCTGCAGGGAGTGACATTTTTCTCTGCATTCAAAGTTGGCATTGAGCATCATCTTTATTTCTTAATTTTTTTTCATTGCTGGGTTGACTTGATTAAATGCTCTGCTGCAGAGTTTTCATATCCAGAGCTATGAGGCACTGCTAGGAACTGTCTCCTCCTCCTGATTTAGTTTCTCCCTATTTTTTAATGTTTTTTTTTTTTTTTCAGCACTGACTGAAAACACATCTCTTGAGCTGGATTTGCATCAGCTCGCACAGACACTAATTAACCTCTCAGCTGGTGTTTTTGATGTTCAATTATGATACATTTCTTCAACATTGTAACTCAAGGGGCAAATATTTTATAATATTTTTTTTACATTTTAAAAAGTGTCTTGCTTATGGCAATGAAACACTTGTGAGTTGTTAAATGTTGAATTGCTGTTAAACATAGTGATTACAGCTGTACACCTGTATTCCTACATACATACATATGTTTTCAGTGTGTGTGTGTGTGTGTGTGTGTGTGTGTGTTCAGCACCAGGAATAGCAGGATGACCTACAGTATCTGAACCTCTGGAGATATTCCACTGCTTGCAGAAACAATGTTGTTCCTCCTTTTCTGACACGTGAGCAGTCCCAGAACTAAAAATATCCCCCTCAGAAAGACTGGAGTAAAACATGACTCTTTTTGTTGAATATGCAGGAGCAAGAAAAACCAAACACAGGTAGAGCTGCAGGGCGCTGAGCACCACCTTACACAGAACGAAAAGAATCTTAGTTTCCAGAGTCTTATACTGTATATATTCAAAGTTTATGCTACTCAAAACATTAAATAACATGTTTTAATGTCAACACTAGGTATTTAATTGGGAGCGATTGTAACAAAAAAAAATCCTCAACGATAAATCCAATCAATCAAATCACTGATGGGAAAATGTATTGTATTCACTGAAGCACAGACGGCCATCCGTCATGCCTCACAGTGTTTATTAATTAAGCCTTTAAAGACAAAATAAGTTCAAACAAATCCATCACTGACGCAGCCTGTGGGACGACGGTGACACTGATGCTCTCCATCAATAACTCACAGCTATAGGTTCTACATGTACATAGTGATGGAGCAGTGCTAAAGTGCTGTCATGTTTGAATAAATTCATGAAGAACATTCATGTGCCAAGCCCACGTCTGCATGGAAAAATCCATTACTTTAAATGAGATGTATGCCTCCACTGACCAATGCAGTATTTTTAAGTCTTTAGTTATTTGAAAGGGAAGGTCTACACAAAGGTAGTGACACAGTGGTACTGTCTAAAAGACAGGAGACGAAGCTGGAGGTAGCACACCTGGCAATGCTAAGATTTTCATTGGGAGTGACCAGGAGGGACAGGGTTACAAATCAGCGTATTTGAGGGACAGCTCAGGTTAAACGGTTTGGAAATAAAGTAATAGAGGCAAGGTTGAGATGGTTTGGTCACATGCAGGTGAGGGATAGTGATTATATTGGACAAATTATGGTGAAGATGGAGTTGCAGGGCAGAAGGAAAAGAGGAAGACCACAGAGAAGGAGGACACAAGGGATAGGGCAAGATGGAGATGGATGATCTGGTCTGGTGAGAAGCCTAAAAAAGAAGACTTCTAGTCATTTAACAGGGACTGTTGAATGTTGATCTGTATTCTAAGTGAATATCCACAGGAATGAGCTCATATGATACTTGGTACCATATTGGTCTGGTCAAAATGGCTGGTTTGGATAATGCACACAGGAAAATGTACAATCCGACCTGATCTATGAACCCTAAATATGACATAAATGCTTTATAAAACATGGCAACATGCTCTGAAGAGTGCGGTCATGTGACAAAGACATGAGTGAGGACTGCAGAAAGACGGTCAGTGAATCAGCACAAATGTCTGAACATCTGAATTGTTTTAATTTGGTAAAAGAGAACACTGCACTGTATCGGGCACACAAGTGCAATCCAGCCCAGAATCTGATCATATCATCTTTATGTCAAAGTGAACATTACTAAAAGAGAGTTGTTGAGAGTTGAGATATCCTTGTTCTAAGACAAAGAGAAAACAAAGACATTTCTAGAAACAGCGAGACATAAAAAGGTTTTCCTAACTACTGAGTTTTAAGGTGTAATTAAAAGCAGAGTATGGACATCACACCCAGTTTAAACGTGTATTAATTCACCCTGCCCTGTGTATTTTTATTTATTTATTAATTTCATATTGCCCTTTCCACAGCAGCCATGTTTTGACATGTCTGCGCAGGAAAAGCAGATGTGTTACTGATCACATTAACGAGGGCTCTCTCATCAGTTCCTGAAAGTCAGTGCAAGCATCATGAAACTGTCAAACAACAGCAAAACAGTCTGAAAAACAACATTCCTGATAAGCTGAGGAGTTTGCTGCGATTTTTCCTTTGCACTGCAAAAGCACTGTGAAAGCTGTACACACACATGTGCACACACACACACACACACACACCCTTCTCCTCAGGCTAATGCTGTTTCAAGGTTGACAACACATCACAATGACTGACAGGTACAGTGGTATAAACTGAGTGACTGAGGGTGGTGACATGAGTCACGCACTTTGCTGACTGTGGGCAAAAAAAAGAATTTGGCATGCTTTCTATTGAAATGATAAGTGTCATTTGATGTTGACAGACTTGGCAAGAGCAAACCCTAACCCTTCTACAACTGCAAACAGCCCATTTTTATTTTGTCTATTCTGACAAAACTATTTCATACCTGATACAAATATTCTACTGTTGGATGTTGACCAGCTGCTGTATTTTATTTCAGTACAGACTGTGCTGTCTTTTAAGCAGGGACAGAGCCTCCTCTGCCAGGGTCAGAAGGTAATAAAACTAAATAAAAAAAGCCCTACTGGGCAAAGGCCCAAGGGCTCTGGGCTTCTCATACATGTATGAATTGACTGTTTTTTAATGCTGTAAAGCTGAGCAAATACAAAAACACAAAAAGTCCCCCAAAACTGACAAAGAAATATAAAATAACTACAAAGTGACATAAAATAACCACAGAGATATAAACTGACCACAATGAGACATAAAATAACACAAAGCGGTATAAACTGACCACAATGAGACAAAAAAGAACACAAAGCGGTATAAACTGACCACAATGAGACATAAAATAACACAAAGAACTACAAAACAAAGCGTCACAAAATAACAATAACAACAGACAAACTGACCACAAAGAGACTGAACTGACTATAAAGAGACACACATGACCTCAGAGACATGAACTGACTACATTGTGATTGAAAATAGTCACACTGACTATTTAAACTGACAAACATGAACACAAGATGACTACAACGAGACATGAGCAGAACATAGACACAGGATGACCACAAACAAATGCAAACAACCGCCGACACAAAATGATTACAAAGAGATGTATAATGACCAGAATGAGATGCAAAATGGGGAAAAAAGGACAAAGCAATCAGACACACAAAAAGACCACAAAGAGTTTATAACAGACGACAAAATGGAAACTTGTCAGAATTATTTAGAACCAGGGTGGCACCTGCATTTAATTTGTTCCTAAACCCTCATCTTACCACAGTGCATCCTGTCTCCAGAATATTAAAGCGTGTCTCACATTCAATAAAAATGATATTGAGCTCAATCCACTGAACTGCCAGCATCACCGGACACCATAACCTCACAGTGCACTGGCATGTATCCACTATGTGGGTTAACTAGTTATTGAAGCTGTATCATAAGCACAACATCTCATTAATCCTCAGTCACACTCATACCAGTATTAAATTAGGGTGTGTATGTGGGTCACAAACCAACATGGTTTAAACATGGAATATGGGTCAGAATACATCATACATCCCCTTAATCCCCCTCTCTCCCTCTCTCTCTGGAATAGATGGCAGACAGATTATCACACCCTGCTGGCCCACATTCTTGGCTTCCCCTCATTTAATCATACACCTCTTTTTATTACTTGTTCCGCTGATACCATCCCTTACAGTTGTGGTCACTTGCTTGTATTAATTATCTCAATAAACATTTCCTGACCCACCAATGACACCCAGTTTTGTTTGAAACACTGCGTGGTAAATTCAGAGAATCACAGTTCGGGGGAATTAGGTTTTTAACTTTAGAGCACAAACTGTTTATTCCCGTTACTATTCTCATTATCTCCGACACAACGGAGATAAATGAATACATACTGTAGATGGAGAGAATGAAAAATAGGAGTCATTTTTGTGGGATGTTTTACAAAAAATGGGGGGGGGGGGGGGGGGGTTTCTCCAGGTACCCCAGCTTCCTCCCACAGTCCAAAGACATGAAGATTGAGGTTAGGTGAATCGGAGACTCTAAACTGATCATAGGCGTGACTATGAGGCTATACAGTATCTATAATACAGTGTGAACTGCAGCATAAACTACATTTTTTTTAGATAATAATCATATACCTTTTGAAAAAGGCGTTTCATCTCAGAAATAATCTGCATTGATGCTCACACGCCTGAAAACATATATCATATAATCATTCAGTTACACTAGGCATGTGTGGGTGGGTGTGAACTGGAAGTGGACTCTCTCCTTGTTTTTTCTGAAATTACTACGAATGAAAAACAATAGTGGACAATGTTTTTTCATTTTACAAGACTGACAAGGTGAAACTGAAAATGAAAACGATTTTATAGCTGATTGTGAAATAGTGGCTGATAAAAAAAAAAAAAAAACAATCAGGAAGTGAATGCGCATCCTTGTTTTCAAAAGTCTCTGTCTAAAATGCAGACACCAGACAGGTTTTTACTTTGGCTAAAAAAAAAAGCCAGAGTAATATGGAGAATTGCTATACTTTTAAACAAAAACAGAGTCGTGTGGATGCAGAGTTTGAATGGAAGAAAGAGGGGAAATATTTTTATACAGCAGGTGCACTGGGCCCATAGTGCAGATCGTTACAAAAATAACTGTAATAATATATTCAGCCTAAAAGTGGGTTTCTCTGTTTCAAATACAGATCGCGAACCCATTGTGACTCGAGCATCTTTGTGGAGCAAACTAAACTGAATATAAGTCGTAGCAATGAGTATATCCACCTGCGATTGGTCGGAGCTGCTCCGTAAATCCAGCTTTGATTGATCAGAAAATACTGCAGATCAAGTCATGATTGGCAAATGTCAAACCAGACCGAGGGGGGATGAGTCTCAACGACTCGGCTCCAAATGGTCAGGTCACACTTTAAATCCGGCTATGATTGGTCAATCAACACTTGGGCACTGCAAGAAAATAACATGGAAGAGTCATCTAGTGACACACACACAGGCTGTGGCCTCTGTGTGTGTCTGTGTGTGTGTGTGTGTGTGTGTGTCCAAACGTGCATGTACAATCTTGAGCATTTCCACTGAGGCTATCTGCTTTAGGAAATAGGCTGTGATTACTCTTTTCACTGGAGAGTGTGAGGCACAGATGCAGTAGGGGACAATGTGACTATTTTCCAGCCACCTCACCTCACAACAAGTCACAACAACAGTACTTAGCAGTCACTCGATCACCTCAGAAGGGCAGATGCCCCCCCCCCCCCCCCCCCCCCATCTAATTAATAAATAACAAGTTTCAAGGATGCATCTACATCTATCACCAGTCCAACTAGAACAATCTGAGAAACTAAATAAGAAATAAGAAAAATAAATAACAAAATGAGAGACATTATTCCTCTATGACAAGGTCACTTTCAGCTGAAGTGGTCATACATTATGTACAACGGTATAATAAACAAAATAAATATTTCAAATTTTAATTTTTGGATCTGATGTGTCTTTATGTGTTATGCTTTGCACACTGACAAGGATATTGAATATATTTCCATTGTGCATATTTAAGACTTCTGTCGTGAAATAAATACTAGAAAAATACTCAAGGCAGGTCATTACAAACAGACTTAGTTCAAGGTGCACACACGGTTTCATTTAGATGGTTTCCATCTACCCCTAAAATCTCATTTAAATCTCATTATGTGATTTCTGACATTTGGTTTGAAATAACAAAATAATCCATTTTTACCACACTGGTAAAAATGGATTTTTGTCACACTGTATATCACTGTAGTTGTTGAGCTTTGCGTCCAACCACAGAAATGTGGTCTGCCATGCACCACAGGGTCCCAGACTGATTTGTTGAAAATCAGCTTCTATCTCCACACCTATCAGACAATCTGCCTAAAAGTGTTTCCATCTATGTTTTTTTATTTACTGTCAGCTCTTCTCTAAAGGAGGATTGCTCTCAATCCAGTAAAAGCCAAAGTAGTTGCAGCATCATATCAGCGAAGCCCATTTCAGACGTACCCCTCCCTTATGATTTGTCAGACTATGATCTCTTTTTCTCTCTGACCTGCCTGGCCTCACACGTTGACGCTCTGTCGTTCTGTGTGATTCCCTCTGTGGCTCTTGGCCTTTTTCTTACCCCCCATCCTTCCTTCCTTTCTCTCCCTCTCTCCCCCTCCTTCTCTCCCTTCCATATTGCAGTGAAGGGGATAATGACAGGCGAGAAAGAGGTGGAGGAGAAGCAGAAGGCATGATAAAATAGAGAGAGAGGCACTGTTTGATCACATTAAAACAGCTCCTGTTCACACCTCTCTGTGCAGCCTGAAACACACACATACGTACAGTATTAGTCTGCATTATCGTATTTGTGCTATCAGAAAAATTCCAATGGTTTCTGAAAGCTAAGTTTTTTTTTTACAGTAATTTCACTTGCACTGTTGCAGGAAGCTGGCATCTTTGTCACCAGAGAGGAGAGAGTTGGAAAAACACCAGTACATAGTTTCCATTCTTTTGGTCTGTTTTTGTACATTGAGACAGAGACTCAAACAAATGTTATTTTGAATATGTTTTCTACTGTTCAAATTTAACACGCACAATCTGCTACAGAGTATATTCGAAATAATCTGTTTTGTTTTTCTTCATTTTAAATAGTTTATTCACTATTTCAATATGCAGTAAACTTTGAATAACTGCCAGATATTGAAAGTTATTCTGGAAAACTGGGCAAAATCACATACTCACAGGACATTTTCTGGCACTTTTATGGTTAAAATAAGCAAAAAAAACCATGGACATTATAAGGCTTGGGTGTTAAAGGGTTAAAAAAAATACTTGTACAGTTCAAGTGTCAAGTATTTTGTGTAACCCACTTGAGCAATAGCAGGAGTCTGTCTTTCTGAATCCCAAATGGAGTGGAACACAATGGTAACACATTTGTTTTCCTTTAACGCCATGTTTAAGGTGTGCTTGGACATTATATATACATGTTGCACATGTTTAACTCATTAGAAGCTAGATAATACATATGACCCACTTTCAGTCAAACAATTTTTAAAATGCTTAAGGTCAAAAGAAAAATATGATGAGTTATTATAATTATTATTATTATCACTGTAAACAGCCAATCCTTCCATCTACTCATGCTGTAAATACACTCACACCACTTCAGTCATGTGTTTACAGATGTTTTTCTGAGATGTTTACATGGCTAATCACAAAGAAGATTTCCTTATTTGTGCTGTTTACATACAGTCATGCGCATCAGATCAGTTATTATCATGTAGGGGAAAACATATTGATACACAACTCTTTCATATTGTTAAAAAATATGTGAGTTTCTTTTTCCATCCAAAAAAAGATCATGATTATGGTTCAATAATAAAAAATATATTTCTGGTCATTGACAGCATAAGCTCTTAACATTTGGATGTAAACGGCAGGGCATCCTGCCTGTGTTGATGCTGAGCATTAGAAATGAACAGATTTTCACGTGGAAAAAAAGGTGAGCAGACTGAAGTGTTAGTGCGAAGCTGAGATATCTAACACTGACGAGTCAGCATTGAACAGCAATATGTTTCTTTTCCATGTGTTCGTGTTTGCTCTCTGGCGTCCAGGTTGAATCTTAGCACGATGAAGGAGGCTGTGATGCTTGTTAAGAAATCCCACCAGCAGTTATATTTACCACAGAGTTGCAGCTGTACAGTGACTACAGAAAGCCCCAGATTATTTGATTGCTTGTTATTGTTTTCTCCAATAAGGATAATTAGATACAGTGCAGTTCCAGTTCTGTGTTCAGCTTCATGCAGGAACCACAAACTGATTTGTGGTTCCTGCTCGGTCACATGTACTCAGAACTGTACGCAGTTCTTTTTAGAAGTGACTTTAGTTACAGACAATAAGAAGTGGACATGGAGATTTAAGTTTAACATTCAGTGTTTGTTGTCAAATTGTATTATAGTTGTGTCCTTGTGTGTCTTGTCTAGTTTTACTCCTTGTTTTTTTGTTTCATTGTCTGCTAACGACTCCTGATGTGTGTCACTTTCTTTTCTTCCATCCCCAATAGAATTGGTCAAATATTTCTTTTATTTTGACTCTTACCTGCAAATGAAAGGCCTTTGCTTTTTTAGAACCATGTGTCCACTCAGTGCCAATTCAACGGCACACTATTGATTATGTGACATTAATAAAATGATTCAAATAAGCAAATGTACAGCAGGACATTCTCAAATCTTCAAATTGTCTGACAGACATCTGAACCTTTGTCTTAAAGCAGTGACGTGCTAAAGTTTAAGCTCCTAACCCATAACAACTTCTCCCCTCTCCTTCTGTGTTTGCTATGTTCAGGCATTTTATTCAGTATTCAGTAAAATGACTTCATATGATATTCAGAAACCTGTTGTATTTATTATAGTTTATTTGCATCACAGACCTCATTTTTCCACAAAAACCCTCCACAGGTGGGCAAGAGAATGGTGTTGATTTATAAGTGACCAACGCACAGATGGTGTTATTTTTCAATCGCCATTACAATGTGCACTCAGGTCTAGCCTCATAATTAAAAAGCCAGAGGTTTTTCTATACCTGCTGTAGAGCTGCTACTGTCTTAACTGTGACATGCTTTGAAAAACAGCTTTGTAGGAAAGAAGCTTAAGACTGCAGCAGTATGGTCCTTTAATGTTTGGTATTCTGCGTTTCCATCTGTCCATTCAACCACATGACATTGAAAAGATGAGCCAATACGTCCATTTTGAAATGACAGAGCTAATGAAGTGAAAAGGAGGATGCAGCTAGTGTGCTGAAGTCAAAGGGAGCCAGCGTTTGTCAATATTGGCACCAAGACATTAGCAAAGACATTTACCCTTCACCTCTCCTTCCCCCCCTCCCTTCCTTATTCTTCCGGCCGTTCCAAGTCACCTCCCTCAATTTCTCCCTCTGCTTTTCTCCTTTACTCTACTTCCCCTTGAGAGTGATGCTGCTGTTCCCCTCAACAGCCATTTCACTCCCCATACTGTACCTGGTTCCTGTCCAATTCACTCCTTGTTTCATCTGTAGCTCATCTCTTCTGTCTCTTTTATTTCACACATGATTCACCTCCTCTCCCCCTTTGCTTTTCCAGAAGTTTCACTGTACAATAGATGGACAGACACACAGGCACACATTTGGCCACCTGTGGTGTGTATTAATTGTCCATGGGTCCTGATGGGGGGCTAGTGAGGTGGAACAACCTTGGTATTTGCTGACCGACCAGGCCGTGAAATCTTCCTGCGTATGCTCACTCCTCATATCCATTTAAATAGATTTAAATAAATGACCTTACACTGTGACTAGATTGGATGCAAGCATGGATGGACGGCCGGCCAGATGGGTGGATATAGATACGTGGATGAGATAGAAGGTAAAATGCCGTTAAATGCAGTTTTTCCAACCATTTCCATAAAGCATGGGAATGTGATGATTGATGGCTTGGCGGCAGGAAGGCGAGGCGATGTGGCACTGTGCTGATAGATGGATAGATGATGTGTGTGCAGTGAGGGGGAACAGAAGGTGATTCCATTTCAGATCTGCCCTCATCTGATGCACACTCATGCCAGTGCTCTAATATGTAGATTGTTTAGCTTTTATCTTTTATCTTCCGGGACACACAGGCATACTCACAAATATCAACACCCACAGACCTTTCTGTATATTGGCCACGCAAAAAATGGTATGTTTGAGATGTCATCAATCAACTATTAGACTGTTGCGTCACATGATTTTGTTTATTAATATTAGGTCATTACTTGTGCTAACAGCTATTAGTCATGCTCCAATCACAGCCACTTTCACAAAAGTAACACTCCTCACTCATTTCTTGCTACACCAATGCTGCCTCACTCAGTGTTCCCTGCATTTGGATTAGTTTGCTGCTTGGCAAGTCCTGGGAGAATCTTAAGAGCAGAGCAAACGGCGCCAAATCTAACTGCATTTCCATTTGTTGCAATACATTGTTTAATTATGACGAGAGTTTTCCTCACTGAAAGATGTTTATGCTGGCAGTTGGGGACTAAATGCCCTTCTCTGAGGCACAGCAACAGCAGCAGAAGCAGCAGCATCAGTAGTAGCAGCAGTAGCAAAGGCAGTATCAGCAACCCCCGGGCACAAACAGCTGCCATGTGGGACATGTCTGCTGAAATCTACTGAAAAAAGCTCCCGAGGATGGGTTAAAAAAACATGCCGTCTGTGTGGCAAAGTAACGCAGCTCTGCTTTGTTTTTGTTTTTACATGTAGGCACTGTAACAATCGCACCCTTTACACCGGGCATTAAAATGTGTTTTCTGTGATCAGATTGCAATGGGATAGCGCCTGACCACTTGTAAATACTGGTGTAAATACACCTGAGGACGGATGGTTGTCCGATCTGCCAAACCACTTTGGGAGGTTGTCTGAGACGCATTGTGACCAGATTGAACAGAAGTGTAAATGCGATCTGTCTCCGCACCAATGCGTCGGTACTTGGTGGCTCCAAGCACAACCAGCGTGACAACGGTGACAAAACTGCACATTCTTGTCTGCTTTTGTCGGTTTTCTGCTTGTTAAAGTTTTCTTTCTTCCCCTGCTTAGAAAAGCAAAGTGGAGTTTATTCATTAGTGGATGTGGACACCGGAGAGTTAATACCAGGTGTAAATGCATTTGGTGAAGCTCAATCCGATCGCCATCTGATCACAGAAAACATATTTTATTGCCAGGTATAAAGGGGGCCAGTATTCCTCCTCTAGGGAAAATGACTTAAGTTGTTATGGAATTTAAAAGTTCAAAGACTTTGTTTAAAAATGTATATATTCTGAAATGAAAGAAAATAGATTTTACTTGTTATAGAACTAAAACTAAGACTAAATGAAGAATCAACAACTAATTTTCTGCATTGCTGTACAATTACATATCTATGCAACTAGTTTAATGTTAATAACACATCAACATCAGAGGTCATAGTTCCACACACGATTTTTAAAAATACAAAACCCGACTCTTAAGTTTCAAATTGACATTTTCAATTACATTTAATAAGCAACATATTTTCCAAAACAAGATTACAGTAGGGCACTCTTGCCTTTGCAGCAAGAAGACCCGGTCCGAACAAGGGCTTTTCTGCAAGAGTTTGCATGTCCGGGTTCTCCGGTTTCCTCCAACAGTTCCTCTAACAGGGATTAGGTAAATTGGACATTCTAAATTGACCTTAGGTGTGAGAATGAGTAGTTGTTTGTCTCTATGTGGCTCTGTGATGGCCTGGCGAACTGTCCAAGTGT
The DNA here is from genome assembly GCF_958295425.1 of Solea solea. Lineage (NCBI taxonomy): Eukaryota > Metazoa > Chordata > Actinopteri > Pleuronectiformes > Soleidae > Solea > Solea solea. Next base: position 6,636,661 of record NC_081148.1, on the reverse strand, counting down.
ACCCTGAGATTGGCAGACGCAACCCTCACGTAGGAGGATAAAGTGGCAGAAGATGATGAAGATTACAGTATTATCTACAGACATACAGTACATATCAATAAAAGTTAATTCTATGTTTGTCTCTGTCCCTAATGCAGATGGGAGGTAAGAAATAAAAGTTACATTTCCCTGTAACGTCATGCTCGAGCTGAATCACATGGAAAACAGTCTTTTTGCAGGTTGACAAAGAGCCTGTGTAAAATGTCAACCTGTACAATACATCACACAAAGAAACACCTTGGCATATATAGGCTAGAGCTGACCGTCCCAAAGCTTTTTATCTGTCTCTTCACTCTCTCTTCTTTTATTCATTGTTCTGTTTCTTTTCCTGGGAGGGAAGCACCGTTGGTGGAGAACTAAATGCCCTGGAGCGGACGGAGGGATTTCAGGTGTCAAGGGACAGAGAGAGAAAGAGTCAGAGAGGGATGTGAATAATAGATCAGAGAGGGGAAAGAGAAAGTCGGCAGGAGTTGAAAAAGAGAATGAGGGAGACATGAAAGGTTGGAAATGGAGAGAAATGATGTGAAAGAGAAAAAGAGATACAGCAGAGGACAGGGAGTCAGATAAGGTGGAAGTCGTGGGGGGGGGGGGACTTGAGAGCATAAAAAGAGCACAGGGAAATTAAACTGGCTGTGTTCTTTGAGGGCAACTGTGACAGGAAAACATGCATCTGTAAAAGTCATGCATCAGTCCATCTGTTCATCCGTCCATCTGTTCCTCCCTCCCCTCTGTCTGTTCCCTGCCTCCGGTGTGGTCAGGAGTTGTTGCATAACACAGCGATTCATCGTTTACTGAGATGGGAAGCTACTACATCCACCTTATACTGTAAAGGTTAAAAAGCTCAACCAGTGATCCAGCTAAAAATAAACAACGGATACTACGTTAAATCATACTGTGTATATACAGTAGCCTAAAATACTTGTTTGATGTCTCCAAAAATAACTGATACAACTCTTTAAAAGTAAAATGCTCCTTTGTTGCCTCCATTGATGACATTATTCATGACAGCATCTTGAAATGCAGTGACGTGAATCACATGTTAATAAGTCTCATTATTCTGCACTTCTAAGTACTTCAATGCATCATATTTGACGTGCATATTTCATATGCTGTGTCCTCGTTGACAAAATGGTGAAAAGGTTAGGAAGGTTTTATATTATTTTTTTGTGAAAAAATCCATCTTTCTTTTTTTTTTATCTTTCTTTGTAATTAAAGTACTTGAAACCTTTCAACAGAAAAAAAGTAATAGTTTATCAACCGGGTCTAGAACATGGTAAAAATGCAATATAAGACTGAAATATGCTGTTTATTTAAAAATGATAACTTTAAAAAAACAACTCAATCAGTCTGGGACATACAGTGGACTTTGATTTTAAGATCAGGGTTTATCGCACTAAACGTGCACTGAAGATGAATGACCATGCCTCTTTTTCTGTCCTGTATGTGTGTTTCTCACATGAATCAAACTGAATCAAAATCCTTGTGTCCTTCGAGAGAAACGTTCCTCCCCTCTCAACATCTGCAGAACAGGTCAGCAAACAACACTGCGTAGAGTAATGAGGAGAAAAACTGCTGTAAGTGTTTCTTACCTGAGCAGATCAATTTCATCAGCATGAACCCCAGCTCACAGTGTTTCCTCGCACATCTCAACAGGCAGGAAGCCAACTTCTACCGCTCTCCACCACACAGAGCTCCTGTGTGTGCAACTACAAAGAGAGAGAGAGAGAGAAAAGGCGAGGAGTCAGGCAGATCAGAGAGTGTGGGGAGCCGGCAACAAACAGCAGGTAGATCGATGGAAAATGAGAGACATAAATGGATGGAGCGAGAGAGATACTGTGTTAAGCCACAGAGAGAGAGAGAGGGAGCAGAGACTGATGTGCGAGTCACCAAGCCCAGCTGTTTATAAAGCCAGAGGCAACGTGTGTGTGTGTGTGTGTGTGTGAGGCAGTGAAGTGGCCACCCACGCCACATTGCGTGTTAATATGTGTGTATTATGTATGTATGTGTGTATTCACTACTCTTTCCAGTACATGGCCACAGGGTTCAGATGTTCCAATCAATACCTGAAACACACGCACACACACACACACACACACACACACACAGGTTTGTGCTATTCTTCCGAGCACACTGCACTGACTTCCATTCACATGGTCAGCCTAAACAAACTGTTATCCCTAACCTTAACCTAATAACAATTAAAAAAAATATTCCCTAAACGTAGCCAGTTCCTCGTCATAAAGAGGTAATAAACACAGGCATTTGTATGAATGCAAACATGTAAATACTATAAAGCCCTCCTTGCACATTTTAAAACAACGTGCCCGTCAGAACAAACTCCAGCTGCTGTCGGATTGAACGAGCTAAATTTGGAGCTGAATTTTGCAATCCCTGAACCTCCTCCAACTTAAAAGCTGCCCTGCCCTCCCACTCCACACTACATCAACGTGTCATCGACAGCTCTTCCTTCATGTTGCACCGCGCTCTAATCTTTCTCGCCACACACCCCCATCTATTTATCTAACTGCACTTTTACATTACAAACGACTCCAACTGCGTTACTGCTTTCAAATGAAACACTGGACAATCCTATATTTTGATGTTTTTGGACGCCACGTTCATGTTTTGTTATCTGCACCCCGTTGCACTCCTTTGTATGTATCATTTCATGTCTTGGTAAAACCTTCTTCATCACACATGGTATAGAACAACAAGAGTGCCTATGACATTAATTAAAGTCTTTTCCTCAACCAACACACTTCTGTCAAACATATTGTCGCTGTCAAGTCCAAGCAATGAGATGCTGTACTCCACTTGTTGTAATTGTGATAAATCATGCACACACTGTGAAAAACGAATCTCTCGCTTCATGTGAACTGGCTTGTTCTTGTATTCTTGTGGGATCTGGCAGCATCAACATACTGGAACCCACACGATTAACCCTTAGAACACAGAGCATTTCGGCGGCTTTTTTCCCATTACTATATTTAAACAGTACAGTATATACAGAGGCTATAAGAATGTGCAATACGGAGTGTCTTATATCCTTTTTTTCCCAGCACAACTTAGACAATCTGATGGAAAAAAAACTATATACACACACCTGAACAAAAAGGAGAGTCTATTTTTGTGTCTTCTGCACAATTATCCCTACTTTATATCACTACTAAAAATGTGATATAAAATGAATCATAACTTTGACTCAACAACACATAAGAAGACGGAAAAGAAAAAAATTAAAGCCTGAATATGTGAAACAACCCCAGAATGTCCCTATAAGGACTTGTGTATTATTCCCACGGCAATTTACCAAGGGTGCTCTGAGGGTTAAGGGGTGCAACTTTGTAGACTCATTGGATGTAGACTGTAAGTATAAGGACAATTCGAGACTGTCCTCCAAGGAAACATACATATAGGTCGTATGCAGGAATTACGACTTTTTTGCCCTAACCCTAACCTCAGTAACATCTGTGCATATTTGAGTTGGAAAATACATCACATTCAGGGGTTTGAAAAAAACGACCCACAGTCACGTTTTCAGAAAACGACCTATATGTACGTTTCAGTTGGAGGACAGGTTGGACAATTCCCTTCACTGCAGCAAACAACTAAAACAGTATGTGAAGCACGTTTTACACATAAAGTTTGGATTGTGCATCATTGTGCATTTTTTAAGCCATTATCAAAAACGTGTTGGTGGAGAAAGGTATGGATGAAGGAGAATAGTGAGGAGACTAGAGTTAGAGTTTTAGTTGTGAAGATGGGACTTCACACAAATGTGTGTGTGTGTGTGTGTGTGTGCACGTGCAAGCGAGTGACACACTCATGAGAACCTATGATGTATTCTGCTTTGTTGTTACATAACAGTCCCCTCACTCACAGACAGATATCACAGACAACACACTCTGGCAGCTAGATTGAACTTTATCTCCTCTCTCCCCATCTCTCTGTCTCTCTCTCGAAACTTGCACACACACACACACACACACACGTGCAAGTGCTCACACACGCGCACGCCACAACACATACAGTGGGTTATTCTCACTCCACTCTTGTAATCGTGTGTGTGTGTGTGTGTGTGTGTGTGAGCAAGAGGGAGAACAGAACTCACAGGATTTGTGTCAACTCCAGCTCGAGTGCACAATGCAGCTACAGTCAGAAAAAGAGAGTGGGAGAGGAAAATCACAATCCACTCCCCACTCTTTTTTAACTACGTAATTACACTAAAACTCATTCTGTTCATTCAAAAAAACTTTTTTTTTTTCTTAGTCCCCAGTGTGATAAAATACCACATTACAGTGTGGTTAATTATAAATAGCCGACGCCCACAACAGATTTAAAGGGGACATATTATGCAAAATCAACTTTTTAATAATTTTAATACTTATATTTGGGACTCTGGAGGCCCTACCAGTCACCAAAGTGTGGAAAAAGAATGCTCAGTCCTTTTTTCGTGGTCCCCCTTAGTGTAAGTATACGGTATATGGTCAAAAATGTAAACTGTTGCATGTTGCAACTTGCGTAACTGTGTTAATATAATCAACCATCATGTTGATATCATGTTACTACATAAAGAGTCGATTTTTAAAGGTTTACAAAGGAGTTTTGAAATGACTGAAAGCTGCTGACACGTTCTCAAAATAACGTGTAAACGTCCTTGGAGAGAGTTTAGTTGGAGATGAAAGGCTCCTTAGAAATCCCAAATGGAGATTCAGAGCCGAGTAAATAACAATAATGACATGATGCGCTGAAAAAACATGATCACACAAACTCTACACAACACAACTCTTGTTGCTACTGACTTTTATCCATAAAGGACATCTTTCTCAAATTTTACCAGGTTTTCCAAACCTTAGTTGACAACAATTCAATTAATTGTCAAGGACTTTCCGGTGTAGTGCCGAAAAGAGACTGCCCCCCCCGACGGGAACGCGCATCAGTTCAGAGGAAGTGCGCGTTTACACCGCTTTGATCTATAAATAAAGTTATATTTCAATATGCATGTGTGTCACTGGTGGTACATCAGGGATGTGCCAAATGGGTCTTAAGAAAAAACAAAACTACACCTGCAAATCCTGCAACTAAAACAAAGTGTCCAGGCTGGATGGGTGCCTCGATGGTGAAACATACTGGACTATGTTCCTGTGTTCTTGTATTCTCAGATATGGACCATAAATAAAAAACTTGTGTTGTATGATTTAAGTACTTTCTTCCATTCAGATATCTTTACACATCAATCAATGGCTTTATTCATACCTTGAAGGATACAGAGCAGTACATGGTGACCAGCACCCTGTAACTCTTGATTGGTAGGGGTTACATTCTCTGTATTTTCAGCATGAACAGTAGAGGAAACCAGGTGCATGTACAGTGAATTTGGTCAATATCACTGCTTGCAATAAAGACTTACAGCATAGGGTGCAGTCACTTTTTGGCAGGGCCTTCCGAAAAGTGCATCTGGCAAACACAGAGAATGTTATGCAGAATGTAAAGGCGTTCCGTTACAGTTACAGTTCTATATATACTGCATTATTGTGTTCATAACTATACTCTTAAAAGTACAAGTTATCCAAAAAGTTACTTAAGTAAATGTAATGAAGTAAATGTAACTCATTATTACCCACCTCTGATAGCACTTTCTCATTATGTGTTATATGATTGCTATCTAATATGACATTAAACACTTTCTACATTGTTTTCTGCATTTATTTCCTAATCTTCATAAAATCATTGAAAGTGAGGTATTGAAATATAACTTTATTTATAGATCAAAGTGGTGTAAAATCACATTGCAACAACGATAACAACAACAACAACAAAAGTGGCAAGGTAAAGCATCTACCCTCATCAATTGTTGACATCTAGCCTACATTATGGAAACATCAGGTTACTTTGTTTCTATCTGTGCCGTTCTTTTTCCGTAGCCTCTTCACTTGGGCTACAGGACATTTCTATTGCACAGTAAAAAAACATTTCTCTCGGTGCTGCGCCTGCCAGCTGACCCTTATATTATATCTACGAGCAGACCTACGCTCACTTCCTCTGAACTGATGCGCGTTCCTGTCGGGGACAGTCGTTTTTCGGCAAGCTGTCTCTTTTCGACACTACACCGGGACCAATTTCCTCAAGTTCAAGGAACAAATGTGCTGACACGGCTTAAGATGGAAGGACATCTTGTAAGAGCTGCTTCAAAAGTTGTGCAAAAAAACAGAGCATGGAATACAGATTACACAAAACAGGTAATGATAATGCTAAACATAAGGAGGGCGGAATGAGGGACAAGACCAGTCAGAGGAGAAGAAACAGCCAATCAAGTATTACCTGCAGCCACAACAGCACTCCATCATTTCCACATCTCTCTCTCTGGTATTCCCTCCTCTCTCTCTGATGCGTTCTCTCCTTTTCTGTCCCTCTCTCCCTCCTCTAATCCATCTCCTCCCAGCTCTCTGTGACAGTCTATTTGGCCCATACAACCCTGTCATCCATTCAACCTGTCAGTCCTGCCAAAGGCACCGATCTCACACTGACTCGTATTTGTAGCTGCGCAGGCAGGACCCGCGGTCAGGGCCCCGGTGCCACCGCTGAAAGCTGCAAAGGTCAGAGGTTCAGTCTTTGTGGAACATCATCCTGTCCCTTTCAACAAGTTTCCATTCAATCTTCATTCGCCACTGTCGTATTTAAGTGACTTTTTTCACTAAATATTTCATACACGTGATGTTAATGCTTCTTCTAACACTCTTCACAGAGTCTGAATATGGGAGCATGACTGAGCAGCTACGTTGTCTTGGTAACCATATCATTTATAAGACTGTAAAACTACCACAAGTTCAGAGGCTGTGTGTAAGTATGTTTGTATATGTGTATCATCACTTTTTACACACAGAGTATTTGGTTGTAGTAGAGCCTAAGCGAAATAAAACCTTTTAAATATGCTTGCTTTACGGAGGCCTTGTTTGCATAAATGCGTATAAACCTGATGAATAAAACCACAGAAGAAGAAGAAGAAGAAGAAGGAGGAGGAGGAGAAGGAGGAAATGACAGAGAGAGTGAAGCGAGATGTGAAAGAGAGTTTATCCTCCCTGACATGTTAAGGCCTCAATAGTTCCTTTACATTCTTGGAGAAGGGAGGAGTGCATGGGGAGTTGCACTGCACACTCTTACCATTAGATGTCACTTATTCACTTACGCTGGCTCTTTAAAAACAAAATAACTGTTGTTCTGTGGAGGCAGACAACACATTGATATGATGGTCACGTGTTTATATTCTACTGTGACGCTTATTTTCTTAAATGAACGCATCTCTCAGGATTTGCACTGAGCCACAGTCTTCTGACTCCACCGGCTAATCTCCGTTACATGAATTTGTCAAAGGCTTTCAGTCGTGTTGACCTTCATGGCTGACGACAGAGTAAAAGCCATTTAGTTAACCCGTGGTGGATTCTGGTTTCCTCTGGGGAAGTCCACTGTCCAGTCCATGTGAAGATCATAGTGTCATTGATCGAGTCACACAAATCAAACCGGAAAACTGGCTTTTACCAGAAAAGACACAAATATAAAATACACATATGCTTTGTCACTGTGGGGACAAAGCATTTCTGTTTCAGTTTCTGTTTTTATCTTGACCCATGTGTGGATTCCCTCTTTTTTTAGATGCATCTAATGGATCACATGCATAGCAAGCTGGTGCAATTAAGTGAGAACACAGTGCCTACATTTCCCTTTGCATTGTTACTGTTACTGTTACTGTTCCGATTGTAAGGCTACTGTACTTCACTGCTGAAACAAGAGAGTTAAAGTGTGTGGGAGTAAAGCTGAGCGAGTGAGAGCGAGATGAGCCACTCCAAAAATCACTGTAAGACGCCTACGACGGTCCTATGGGAACCCACAGAATGTGTGTGTGGTATCCTGGAGTCAATTTGCTCCATTTCTCTAATGTAACTAATGTGAGTTTCAGGATAGATGATGTGTAACAGTGAGTGTATTTTTGTATTCACACTGATTTTGTCCCTGCACTTCACTCTGGTGTAGCATATATGACACACACAAAAAAATATTATTATAAAAATGGTTTAAGATCAAACATTCATGCCTTATAAAATGTAAATCCAAAAATGAAATGCAGTAGGAAAATGTGTTCAGACGTTTTAAATGTAACACACTGTAATTTCTATTTGTGTGTGCCAATTTACAAGGCCTGCAGTTAGAATGTGTCAGCTACTGCATTGTGATCACAAAGAGACATGCATGTGTAAGTGGAGTTTTCATTTTATGTGGCTGATGTAGAGCTAAATGCTAACTTTTTAAGTATATTTTTTATTACTTAATATACAATATATATAACACTGTTAATGCTTAACTCATGTTGTTAAAACAGTACAGTCAATTAATAAAGCATCTGCCCCCTAAATTCTAGTAAAGTGAGAATATAAAGAATTGGAACGCTCTTGAACTCAAGTTTGCACTAAATGCAGCTGCAAATTTTCCAGTGACTTGTTTAAAAAAAGACTAGAATATTCACATTGAGTAACAGAGCAATTACAATACCAGACACATTTGTGTAGCATGTGCACAGCTTATAGTTTTGGATGCACGAGAGAGAGAGAGAGAGGGAGTTAGAGAGATTTAAGCTTGGGATGGAAAGCGCGAGAGACAGAAAACAGAGAAATAGATAGAGAGAGAGAGAGAGAGAGAGAGAGAGAGAGGGCAAGAGTGCAACATTGGCTACTTACCTGCAAAAATGTATAAATACGCGTCCACGCGCTGGCACGACTCCTTTCATCAGCTCCCAAATTTCGCTTCACATCACTGACAACATCAGCAACAACATCCCGGACTGTCACTGAGTCCTGAGGTCCTCCCCCTTCTCTCCCTCTCTCGCTCTCTCTCTCTCTCTCTCGCTCTCTCTCTCTCTCTCTCTCTCTCTCTCTCTCTCTCTCTCTCGGGACTTGGCCCACCTCCTCAGAATAGCGTTTCCCTCAGCTCTCCGTGATACCTGCAGATTTACCCGCACGATGATCATCAACACAGTAACGCACTGATCACGCGAGCTTGACTGTCCGCGCGGTCCCGTCCTCACAGCAGCCTCCTCACTACCATCCTCCTCCTCATCATCATCATCATCATCCCTCCCTCCATCCACCCCTCGCAGCTTTATGGCCTATTTAATTCTTCAATTTGACTATCCTTCGTCCGTTCATCAGCACCTGTTTTTCTTCCCCGCATCCTCATCCTCATCCTCTTATGTGACTCTATCCTCGTCTCCGGTTTCCGCACCGAGTCTCTGTCCCGTGGGTTCGCTCCGTGGCCCTATCAGCTCTGCAGCTCAGTAAGTGTGTCATGCCCGGGATGATGAGACGCATCATCCATCCAGGTCCAGCGTTTAACCACGCTGCTGCTGCTGCTGCTGCTGCTGGTGGTGGTGGTGGTGGTGATGGTGGTGGTTGTGGGACAGCCAGCCACGAAATGCCTCACTGATCAGTTTAATGTGCAGAAACCGCATCATCATGTTCCCATCAACAGATTACAAAACTGCCCACTCTGAGAAAAAATAAACAAAGCAATCAACAATCACAACAGGTGTGTGTCATTATAGCCTATTTCTACTGTAACACATTTAGAAATCAGAGTTCAACTGCCTTCAGGTTAATTCAATGTCATGCACCAGTTGTGTTAGTTCTAGTTCAGTGTCACTTCCTGTTTTATTTTGGTAAAGGGGGTTTTTTTCTTCTCTTCTCTTCAGGTAGTCTGCCTGATTCCCTGATTGTTTTCACCTGGTGCTCCTTACCCTCACTCCCTATATATACTCCATTTTCCCCATTTCCTGTTGCCAGAGAGTCTTTAGTGTGTTGTCAGTTCTGAACCAAGAAAGAGCTCTGCTGTTGCGTTAGTCTAGTGTTTGTTTTTGTTTGTTTCTCAGTTATTTAAGGTCAAGTTTAGCTTAGCGTTTATCTTTTTTCTGAGCTGTTCCAGCTCCCCTCTTGTTTGCAGATACTTTCCGATTATTAGCTATTTCAAGTTCATAATTCATAACTATTTTAAGTCAATGTTGCCTTAAATACATTCTACTTACCATTAATTTAACATCACACTGTTGCAGGTACACCCTGGACACAGAGACAAACAACCATCCACTCTTGTCAATTTAGAGTGTCCAATTTACCTAATCCCCATATTGCATGTTTCGGACTGTGAGAGGAAACCCATGGAAACCCTCGCACACATGGGAAGAACATGCAAACTCCATGCAGTAACACCAGCATACAACTGATGTGTTAAAAAATAACAACTTTAATTGGTCAGGAACAATTTCCGTTTCTCAATCCTCAGCACAACACTGCACTTCAGCAGCATTACAGTTTTATAGTACGAGTGTCTCGGGCTGTTTTTCTTTTTGGAACCTCAAAACTTTCAGATATGAGTGTTGACATCTTTGACAAAAATGTTATTTATTCAAGACAAAAGACAAACTGTACGTTCAACTTTATAACTCATGTTTAAGAAGAGTAGTGTTAAAATAATTTATTTCACATAGGGGGCATCATATTTATGTTAACTGTCGCTGTACAGTGATGCCACAAAAAAAACTAAGAGATTAAACATACCATCCGTTGAGCTAATGTTTGATATAGTCATTATTTTAATAAATAAAAAGCGAGTATGTAGGCAGAAATCATGTGAACACACCAAGCCACATTAAATGTTTACAGAAAAGGTGCCTCAAATGTTTTTATTAATGATATAGCACATGCAGACCATGCAAAATAGGTGACATCGTGATGTAACACATTTTTACAAAACCTTTTGCTTCATTCAATAGTTAATTACAACCACATGGGTTCACTAATTCATAAAAAAGTAAATTCAAAGCATTTGATAAATCTCAAAGTTTGTGACAACACTTGAGTGAAGGGCAGGTCCATAAAGACATGTTTTTTTTCCCAGATTTCCCACAACACTGAAAAGTGTTCCCACTAGCTGTTATGGCAGCATATTAATGTACACACTAAGATGCATTTTCTACTGTATATATGTATCATAAGTCAATAAAATGAGTGATAAATGAACATATTTGTTTAGCTGCTCTGGAACATTATACATTAATTTACTATACATCAGTGTAATGGCATTTTCAATCTGAGTAGAGCTGTAAATTAAAAAGGCTTTAAAATCAAATGAGTCATTTCATGCTCAGACATGTTCAATATAATATAATATAATATAATATAATATAATATAACAACCAAATGCATTCAACACTAGGTGTATTTCTCACTTTCAACCACAGTGTGGCGACAGAGCACTGCTACTTGTCAGATTGGAAGTTATTTTTCAGATTGTCTTCCTTTGTTGTCTGACAAACTCAATTATCTTGTCTCTCATGCACACAGTGAAGGTGATAATAAAACCAAATCAAGTCAAAGTCACAGACATGTAATTCTCCTGTTATGTCATCAATAAAACCTTCTTATTGTTGGACATTTTAATAAGATTGAATCAACTATTTATCCATAGAAATACAATTTATTGTGTCTCATCATGTGTATGCATACTGATATGAATCATTCAGATGTGTTTGGAGGTAAAAGCACAGACAGAGCCTCAGTGGATTAGGGTGTGATTTGTATTCAGGATGCAGAGAAGTGGAAATCATGTGTGAGTGTAAATATGTGATTTTGAAAATGATATACGTACACAACTCTTTATGTGGGTATGGATTTACTGATAAACATGACAATGTTACACAGCTGTTCCCAGACAGACATTCACCAAGCGTTGCTTTCAGTTGATAATTCACTCTTAACCTCCTCCAAGATGATTAGTTACAAGAACATTCCATATTTTTTTCCAAAGAGGGAGCCACATCGTGTCTGGCTCTTGTTCCAGGAGACACTCGGACCATGGCAGTGTCTGCAGCTGCAACAGCTCCTGCTTTTAAAGTGGCTGTTTTGAACTTGGGGTTTATTTGTCAGTGTGTCAGTGGCATGTTTGATGCACATCTACTCTTGTGATGGTTGACTGCGGTGCTTTTCAAACCAGGAATGAGGACCAGGCCTGTTCCCAGTGGGAGGGGCCCTGATGTATTTGAGTAATCCTGCTCTGCTGTGACTCACAAACTGGGAGTTGAACCCCTAAATCTACTAATGCCATATTCTACCTCTCGAGCTGCATGCCACAGCTTTATTTCTGCTCTGAGAAAGACACAACCACAGCTTCTTTACACACCAGTAACAAAATAATCCTGACTCACATCATGAGCCCAGAGCCTGTGTGTTTAGTTTGTAGACACTTGCATTATTCTCTTTGGTGGAATATTGGCAGAGACACAACAAAAAAAATAAGCTTTTTCTTGTCCTGTAATATGTCACAAATTGAAAATATTCCTGAATGAGAGACCGAAAGACAGTTATATGCAACCAGTTGTGAATGCCATGGATTTTTGTCATGTCCTGTTTTATTTTGAAATTCACATGTTGTCTTTAAGGTGTCTTCACTTCCTGCTCTCCTGTCTTTTCTGCCCCCTTGATTACCTGCACCTGCCCCAGTGTGTTCCACCTGTGTCTAATTATCTCCACTCACCCAGTGGACTATGTATATTTATATACCTGCCCTTAACTTATCTTCTCTGTCTTTGTCAGTTGAGTCAAGTGTGTTCCAGCGTAACGATTCCGTTTGTGATTCTCTGGTGCATTTAGATCACATTTCTACGAGCATTTTTTGGGTTCTACCTGTTCTTAGCTTGGTTTTTGATACTATTTCCACTTTCCAGTTGCTGAAAAGATGTGTGGTGTACAGGTGTTATGTTTTACTCTTTGTTTCACCTCTCGCGATGGCTGCACCATTGCATAAAGTACAACATTAACCCTTTAACCCCGAGCGTATCACCGACGACACTTTTGCGCAAGTGCAATTTGCATGACAGTAATTACACGACAATTTGTGCAATCGGAAAAATTGCAACAGTTTCTGAAAGCTGAAAAGTTGCACATTAAAGCCAACATGTGGTTATTACAGTAATTTCACTCCCCGCTGTTGCAGGAAGCTGGGGAATCAGCGTCTTTGTCGCCAGAGAGGAGAGAGTTGGGGGAAAAAAGCCTTAACATAGTTAGCCTATTCTGAGACAAAGACTCAAAAATGTGTCGTACAAGTCATTGTAAATATGTTTTATACCGTTCAAATTTCAAATTTAACATGCAAAATCTGTTGTTTGTGTAAAGCTACAGTGTTCTTCTAAATAAACGTCTTCATTTTCAATTGTTACACTATTTTAGCATGGAGTTAACTGTAAATAATGTTTAATAGTTGTCTGTTTTTCCCACAGAATCTTTGTTTTTTTCCAAAAAGTACAAAACTTAAACGTGTGATTGGATCTGTGAGGTGGTAAAAATGGCACCACTGCCTGACTGGAGGCCTTTCCTTTCATATTTTGATAATAACAATGTGTTACTGCCCTCCAGGGTTACACTGGTAGCAGTGCAATGTTTTACAGTGAAAGGTTTATGTTACTTCATACAATAACAGCACACAGTGTGAATTTAACACATATTTCAAGAGATACGAGATGATTGCAAACCGTTGCAGTAAAAAGAAACATAAATTGGTACCATATGGCAAAGTCGGGATAATTTTATTTTTAATAATGTGAAGCTGCCAAAGTCACATCTCGATAGAAAGTCACATGCACAGCAGCAAATGGGAATTTTGATGTGAAAAATTCCCCTTCAGACCTGCATATAATACCTTGTGGTGTGTGTGTGTGATACAGAAAACGTCTACTGTTGCCGTGTGCACAGAACACCGTTTTTCATGCTAACTGCTCTTGACAAGATGTAGCGTATTCTCTAACTGGATTACATGCTGCAGTCATGTAAACAGCTCCCCATATCAACTCCTTTTACATATAAACACATGCTGCAGCCCACTTCAAAATTCAGACTTTCTTTGATTGGGCTTCAAAGGATTATCTATTTGCAGTCCCCCATGTAATTGTATTCAAGGATAAAACATGCCTCGGTTTAATAGTCTGGTTTTGTAGTTTTGACCGTACCGCAATGTTTAGCATGTTGCTGCCAGCTGGTGCTGTCCCATCCTCACCACAAAGAGACCAAAGCCGAGCTGAGGCTGAGGAAGGAAACAAAGGGGTATTTCCACGGAGCGGAAGTCCATCTCTTCTTCTCACTCGATCATCGTGTTTTTTCTTCCTTCAGTCTTTGTCCTCCTTGCAAACTGACGTCACATCCTCTGGCTTTACTCCTCACCTAAATAAGTGATGACTGTGCAGGTCATAAAACTCAAAATGTCTTCAAAATGCATGACTTAAATGTCTGTTAATTCACATTTAAAGGGATATGAATATATCTTGACCACAAGCTGCCGGTGAACAGCTTCTTCATGTCCAAACACGAGGGCGTCAGTATTTCAGTCGGCCAAATGGACGCAAGAAAAAAAGATGAACTCTGACCTTCCAGTCAGAGGTTGCACCTAAACAGGAAATGCACACTCAAATGTTGTGTGTCCTGCAGGCTTCACTAGACTAGAAATGAACCATGGATGGAGCACGTATTCGTTTGACTGGATTAATGTGAGAGGATCTTTAGGACATCTGGTACATATAGGTAGAAGTTTCTCAATCTCCGGACCCACTGGCTTTGGATTTGTTTAGAAATACACATTTTGGTGTTTGCTATAAACAGAGAGAAGTGAAAATAAGAGGGAAAATGCACAAAGGCATCTGAATTGACAGTGATCGTCAACATGTCCCATGTCACTGCTTCTGGGGCAAAAACTATGGGCTGAAACTGACAGAATGTCTTCAGTAAATGATTCTTTGACTCTTGACTCTCCTGTCATAAAAAAAACAAAACACAAGAAGGTATAATGCTCATTAATCACACACCGCTAACGAGACAGTACTTAATTCATATCATTTGAAAGAGTTATTTTTCAAAGCTGTAACAAATAGAACAAAATTCAACGTTTTGGTATCACTACTATTGGGACCAGGCAGGGATTAACCTTCCTGAAAACATATGTAGCCTGGAGGTGTTTAGACACCTGGTCCTAGTTTGAATGCATCATTTGTCAGCCATATCAAAAATCACAAAAACACCTCTGTGTTAGTGCGTATAGTACCAGCAGAATCTCAACTGAAGAAGTCAGGGTTTTTTTTTATTGTACCCTCGACACCCCCAACTGTTTCTTTGTATTTCTCTGTCATTTTTCAGCCCTGTGATCTTGTACACTCCCTCAAGTCTTTCATATGGACACAATCACATATATGGAGATCTGACCCTTCAAGTCGACCCCCGGCCCCTGCAATAATAAAACAGCCCGGGTCTGTGGTGGATTTACACTTAGTTTTAAAGAAACAGAGAAACATAAGACATCAGTTTTGATCACATGTCAAAGTGTGTGGAGATCAGAGCTCTCCACACACACACACACACACACACACACACACTGCTGCACCGCATGTGTAAGACGAGACATGTTGGTTTGTTTTACAAAAAGCTGATCTTCACCACATGGAATCTGATACGTATGAAACACTGACTGCATAAAAACCACCAGGTAATATATACACATTCTTTTGTTTCTCCGATCAATGTCAACACCCAGGCTTTCATTTATAGTTTTCTTACTGAAAGTCTGCCACGAATCATGATCCTGACCTCAGCTATGGTTGGGCTGTAGCAGGAAATGCCAAACGCTCCTTTTTCGCAGGCCTGAGGGATGATTTCTGTTGTTCAAAACACGCAGTGTCTCTGTTTCTCTAATTAAGTTGGATCCCAATGCCCAAAATGGATTTGGGAACATCAAGCTGACACTTATGTTATTGTAACCTAATATCTCTGCAATGTTGTCATCTTGTCTTATTTACATTTTTTTGTCGTTTTCATCATAAGGAAAAAAAAAAGGAGACTCAATGTCAAGAATTGTAACAGTCTCATTAAACTCAGTAAGTCTTAGTTTCAACAATAAACTAACGTATATTCTCTGTATAAATGTTGTAGAAACGTACGTAAAAGCACAGATCACAAGACACTGAAACTCTAGTGTTTATTTTTATTTTGCACTTACAAAAATGTCAGGTAATAAAAAGTAGTTGATATACACCATAAAAAGATTTTAAAAACATTGTGTTCACCACCAAAACAAAATAACAAAAATAAAAATAAAGGAATTACAATATATATATATATATTTTAAAGAATAAAGGCACGTGTTGCTCCCTTTGAGACCTTTACTGTTTTTAACTTGTTCATCAATGTGGTTGATATTTTTGATTGGTTTGACACTCATTTGTGTGTATGTATCTACAGTGGCACAGCTGCAAGCACACGGACACACAAATACATTACAAGCAGACAGAAAATCACATGTTCAAGTCATTTATCTGACACACACACACACACTGCTCTCTTCACTGAGTAGAAAAGGAATCCCTTTTAAAACTTTTTACAGTAATAAAAAAAAGAGATTGTATCAAGTTTAACATATTCTAAATACAATAAAAGGAAAAAAAAGTCACTATTAGGCACATTTTTTTTTTTCATATACATAGATATGTACATTTCAAAAGTTTATGCTTCCTAACAACGCAGATAAATCACATTTTAACAGTGTATTGTTGGATATGGATTGTTTGTTTCTGGGTGTCCAACCTGAAAGATGCATTCATCATATTTTAAGTGATTTTTAAAGAGGAGACAAAACAATTTTGTGACAAATAAATCAAAATGATTTAAATATGGCACTAAATGAGCAACTCTTCTGGATTTCTTATGTTCTGGAATGTCTAACAAGTCAGTGTTTATAAGCAAATGACAGTGACCGCTTTGAAGCTAAAACATGTGGAATACACTGCTGGCTGAAATACAAAATACGTTAGGGAATATATAAGAACACATGCGAGTGTGATGGTAGAAACCTGTAATGCTTTATGTTAAAGCCATACCCAAATCAAAATACAAACACCACCAACACGTTTAAATATCGGTGTTTAACAATTGCACATGTAGATTACATGAAGACAGAAACGTTGGCATAATTAATTACCCCCCTTTCTCAGAATGTCTCTCCCTAAGTACACTCAACGCTTATTGCTGTTTGGAGAGAATGTTGGAGCACCTCTATCTGCTACATGCTGCTGATTTTAATTCTATTTTTTGTTGTGTTTCTTTGTTTCAAATTCTTGAAAAATAAAAATAAGAATCATAATAATTGTGATAATATAAAGCAATAAGTTTAATATGGTCTTGTTGAGAGCTACTCACAAGTATAAGTGAAGAAAGGTGAATCCCATTTTTCATTCAGTGAATGGAGACGTAGCTTTTGCAACAAGTAAATCTTAAATCTAAAAATTCTTTTTTCTTTTATCTCATTTTGAATATTACTTCAGCAGCAAGAAAGACAATCACAAGAGACGTTTAAAGTAAAGGCTTACTTGTGATTGGAACGTAATAATCAGTGCAAATGTGTAAAATCATACATTTCTCAGCTTTGGGTCATGTGTATTGACTTCCGTGAATATAATGAGTGGATGTTGCTTCATCAAAGATGCCAGAGTAACAGGACTTTAACTCCATGTGCACGCGTGATGCATCTCAGCTGCAAAACTCATCACTGCTCGACATTGTTCTCTTCATCTTTCTCAGTGTTTCTCCTTTCCTCGCACCTTCTTCCTCCCCGAGGTTAAGTTTGTTCCCCAGGCTGGGCTAACAGGAAGTGAGCACAATGTGTCGCCTCGTGAGAGAGATAACGCGGACAGGAAGAGGCGGGTACAACCCCCCAGATGGACAGGAAGCTGAGTCCACTGTTTGGTTTAGCTGATTAAAGGACGGAGAAGAACGGCGTGAGGGAGAGTTGGTGAGGCAAACAAGGAGGAGGATGGAGTGAGGTGGACGGATCAGGCAGCTCCAAGTACATGTATGTGCGAACACAACAGGAAAGCATCGAGAGGGCTTCCAGTTATTGTGTTCACCGCTTATCAGATGGCATTCCAAGCAGGCCGGAGTTTTAAGGAAACAAGTTCAAATCCAAGCAAAACAGAATAAACAGGAGCATAAATAAGATAGATGCTCTAAACTGAAATGAATCGCATTGAAAAAAACAAAAAAACAAGCAAAAATACTGTTCAAAGACATGATGTGTCAAGAATATATTTTTGCATAAACGTCAAGATGATTATCTTAATACGCAGCATTTTTACAATGACACATTTTTTCTGATTTTGAAGTTGCCACAATAATAATAACTGTGTGACAACTGAAGCCATCGTGTATTTTCATTTATACCATAAGCTAAAATGTCTGTTAGTCACTAATTAAACGCTCTACAGGCCTCCTCCCAAAGGTCCAGGAATCAAACAGACAGTTTGTGGTTGATCCTGATGACAAACAACAGAACCACACGCAGCCTTTATCAACATGTTAAATACTCCCATGGAATCACAAATGACTTAAAAGAAGGATCCTTGTCAGTGATCCCAAATGAAAGACTTGAAATAATCATCTAGTCAATTGTCAGTCACTACAAATGATCAAATGTCAACTGTGCATCGAATTGTACAAAAAAACTGATTTACAATGGTGACTTCAATATGGCTTCAGGAGTGTGTTATCTTTAAATAACATTATTCTTCTTATCAGATTGTCATCTTGTTCCTACAGCGAGCATCTATATTTTGAGACAGTTCACTCTTTTAGAAGATAAACCGTCCTCAGCTTAGGCTGATCAGCTTTTCTTTTTTTTTGTTACTAGAGACTTTATGACTTGGCAGTAGCCAAAAAGGATGAGAGGTTAAAGTTATTCGAGCCACCTCAGAGTCATCGCTGCTGCCCAACTAGGTGCCTTTGCCACTTGGTGCTTCCTGTGTTGTCTGAATGACTTTTGTTCTAGCACGCCTCTGAGAATTAGGCTTTCATCTCAACAATAACTGTGATGATGAGTCCTGTCAAATCAAGCCTGGGAACACGCTGTAATATTCTGTCTCAGCAGCAGCAGCAGCAGCAGCACGGCCATTTCCTTTCGTGTCTGTGTGTCTATCCATTGTTCTCTTCTTTCAGCAGAAAACGATTGGGAAAAAGAGACACAGAAAATGACTCCTCATTCATATCAGACGGCCGCTTTTTAAAGGTTTCTACACTGGAAAAAACGGTGACAATGCTGAATTGTTAGGAACTATTGAAGTATGTCTGTTGACATGTTAATATCATATATATATATATATATATATATATATATATATATATAAAATAACCTGGTACACAAGATGATTATTTTTACTGTTATCAAAAAGACAAAAGTGACACCTCGCTGTGATCAAACACGTCAAAGTATAAAATGCAGCTCAAACAATAAAAAACCTCAAGTGACGATATTTACAGATCAAATGCTCAACATGAGATCAAAAATAAAAAAAATCACCTTGTGTTTCTGGCTTTTTCTTTTTTCTAAAATACGTATAAAAAAAGAGAGAAAGTAAAGTTCAGAGAGATTACAGGCAATAAACTGCTTTAACGTGCACCATTTTGCATCCCCAGTAAGATGGAAATTAGCAAATTAAAAACTTGAATTCATGTCAGAATCCGGATTTGCTCTTATCTATATGTCTTGTCCAAAGGGTGATAGGTCGAATGATTTTTCTGAATAAACATTTCTTTCTTTTATTGTTTTTCACCACTGAGAAATGTGTAACATTGGTACATGCGCTCTATATGCAGCTGAATATAAGTGCATGGAGGATAATCCACAATCAGCTCTGATTGGCTGTGATGGAAGACAAACACATCTACGCTGCAAGGATCTCACACCGTCAGAAATAATAAATCCTCTTGAAACACTGCGGAGCACTTAGTTGTCACTTTCTGTGACGGTATGATGTGTTGATATAACTTTTTTTCTTTTTTAAATCACTGCAACATCTTCTTGGTGGAGGCAAAGGGCAACATGTCACTGCAAAAGAAAAACGGGGGATTCCCAGACTGCTTAAGTCAATAAACCTTCTGGTTACTTAGCATAGCAAAAGTTTGTTGATGTTACAGTAGAAATGAGAGTGCCCTGATTCTGTTTTCAGAAACTGGAAAAGTCTTCAGAGAACATGGATGTCTGCACAGACCAAGGCTCCTTATCCAGAAAAAAAATGGAGAGTGTGCTTCCTGCATTTCTCTGTTTTCTTATGGCTGTTTTGCACATGTGTGTGTTTTGGCATCATGCATGCATGTTGGCAGATGTTGTCCATCAGTACTGGTGGTAATAGTCGGGTCCGTCCACTCCGTACAGCTCGGCCAGGGTCCTGAATCTTGGTCCCCAATCATTCAGGAAGTCATAATCCAAGTTTGAACCAGTGGACGAACTCTCCAGGGAGCTGAGGCTTCCGGCTAAAGACTCAGGTCCCTCATAGCCGTAGATGTGGAGGGTGTCATAAGGGATGCCGTCTCTGTCGTGGTCTGCTTCGTCTTTCTTCACCTCTATCATCACGGCCATGTCACCCTTACATGCAGTGGGATGAGTGGGCTTCTGCACCATGGCATATAAAGAGGGGTGGGGGTGACGGTCCGGGTGGCGGAGCAGGGAGCCGTCATTGCAAGCTGAGCTGAGGATTGAGACGTCATACCTAAAACACAGAAGAAGAAGAAACATTAATGTGATGTTTTTTTATGGTCTCCTCATTTTAGAGTTCTGGATTATTTGTTTTAATATGTCAATCCCAGTTGACATAGGGTGAAAGGCATGATACATCCTGGACAGTCCATCACAGGGCCACAGACAAACAAGCATTTATTCTCACACCTAGGGTCAATTTCGTGTGTCCAATTCGCCTAATCCCCAAATCTGCATTTTTTTGGATTGTGGGAGGAAACTGGAGAACCCAGAGAAAACCCACACACACACACACACACACGGGGAGATCTAAAATCTATAATCAGTTACATTTTGGAAGATGAACTAGTGGTGGAAAAGGGCTCAAATGTATTGTCCCTGTCCAATACATTTGTAGAAAAATCTTTTAAAATTAAATTTTAAAAGAAACATAGCTGATAAACACCAACGGTGCAAGATTTTAGAACATTTCAATGTCACTAGAAATTAATTTGTAGCTGCAATTTGATGTTGTTCCCCAGTTAAGTCATCGGCATATCCTTTTGAAAGCATACGATGCGTTTAATATGCATAGTATATCGGATTATAAATGGTTTTGATGCCGTTTAAAAATAGAGAGATTCAGATCAGGCTAAACTTTAATGATCTGTTGGTAAACTGGGTCAGCAGACTGAAGGATGCAGAGAAGATGATAAATATTGCAGATGGGGAAAAATCAGTGCAGTGCGACTTCTGTAAGGATAAAGTGTACCATATCAAAACACATTAAAATAGACACATTTGCATTATTAAAACTGTATGCTACAAATATTGGGGACTAACGTACCCATTGGTGTCCATCTCTCCTCCTCCCTCCTCATCATATGTGACCAGCTGCTCGTGAATATCCCCGCTGTTCTTTATGTTAGCCAGGGAGTCCTTCTGATACCGTTTCCTTATCACAAACAGGATCACTATGACTGTGAAATACAACATGAACGCATATTTAGTGTTTATCCTCTTCTTCGGCATCAGACACAGGGTGATATGGTGTACACAGAACATGCAGATTAAAAACGGATGCTCACTGACAGCCAGTGCAGCTAATTAAAAACCCAGAGGAAAAGATAAAAGTTGCAGTTTTAAGTAGTCGTGAAGTCTGACCTTGCAACACACTAAAGATGTGAGAAGGTATTCTAGGGAACTCAGGAAGAGGAAGATGAAGAAACATATATTTATGTATTCATGTCGTATATAAAAGATGTAAAACATAAAACACACTCTGTAGCCTGCTTCATCAGAAGGAATTCAAACTAACTGATAAAAAAATGAGGGCACCCCCAGAAGAACACGAAAACAGACCAACACTTTAAAAACATGAGAGAAAATTAGGCCAGAAAAAGCAGAACATGGGGAGGATGAGGAGGAAATGAGTGCAGTGAGTGGTGCACTAACAAGAAACTAGATAACAGAGCAAGAACTGGGGAGAACATGAGGGGTTTAAGGTGTAGGAGACGTTCGCCCCGAGCATCAAAACCACAAATGAATCTGCTCAGCCAGAGACAAACACACGTCGACTCTGCACAAAGAGAGTAACAGGAGGGGAACACAAGAAACAGGAGGATAGATTCAGTAAATAATGGAGGGGGCAGAGGAAATGGGTGTGAGGAAACACGGTGGAGGGGACTGAGTAAGAGAGGGAAGGAAGGTTGGACCTGGCAGCTGATGAAGAAATAAACAGGAACAAAGAAAACATGAACGAGGAGTGGAGGAAAAACAAAGGAAAGGAAAGGGAGTTTGGCTAAGTATTAAAAAAAATTAATTAGAAAATATCAATTCAAATGAAAACCACAACAACCAGCTGCAGGAATAATGAGTTGTGTTCATCCAAAAGTGAAGGAACACAAGCAGCATGAAGGTTCACAGAGGAAGTCGTGAGACGCCTGTTCTCATCTAACAAACACTTTACTTTGGCGTCAACCTCAAAACATGGAGAAACTGTTATTTTCATTATTAAACCTTTAATAAATCCCTCATTATGGTAACATCAGAGCAGACCACTGAAGTTCACATTTTAAAAATAACAGCACATGTAGAAAAATAATCCGGCCAACACCTCGATTTGGATTAGTGCCATATCACATGTGCACATAACGCCCATGAGTTATCGATGACATCATTAGTGCAGAAAAGGGGGAAAAAGCATGATGACTGCATGCTGTTAAACATGTTTAATATAATCCTAGTGGTAATAATGTATAGCTTGAGTACAACCAGAAATAAAGAGGGTGATAAAATAAAGAATTACACCTCGTGATGATATCAAAATGGGGTTCAAAGTGTCATTCTGGAATGTATTTATTCTGTTTAAGCTTACTGGATATAAAAGTGGGTTTGAGGCACTCAAGTGTATCTGCTCATGTTTTGCTTTTGAGCGACAGAGCGAAGGAATGAGGCCAAGACAATAGAAAGGAAGCCGCTAAATAAAAAAACAAAACAAAACCCAGAAACATTTAAGGAAAGCAAATGACTGACTGAAGGTCAAGTGGAAGACAAAGAAGAAATGAGAGCTGGGGAAATCTAAAAGCGCGACGGATGAGGAGAATAGGAAAAGACAGAGCATAAAGTTGACATTAAAATAATCCTGGAGCTTCGGTCCCATAATGAACCTATGTCTCTCTCGGCGGATGGGCAGCATTAGCCATGCCTTTTAGTTGAGTGCGAGTGGGACTAATTTAAGTTTACACTGGAAACTAACAGATTAATCTTTTACAACACATGCTCTGCAGTTTAATAAGCTTTGGAGATATCAGACTTAGAGGAGCAAGAATAGGGAGAGAGAAAAAAGTTCATAGTCCCTTTCTTTGAAGAAAAATGAGTGAGAAAACTGTCTTTTGGTGTGTCAAACCCGACTTCTGGTGAGAAAATGCATCTGTGAATGGGAAGCACGGTAAATTGCTTTGGGCCCTGGCAGATAATGACAAGTGCATTAAATAGTTAATCTGGCCTGTGTTGGGGGGTGTTTGATAAGGAGAGAGAGAGACAGAAAGGGGAAGAGAGGGAGGTAGAACGAGAGAGACAGAGACACCCAGAGGGAAAGAGAAAGAGGAAGGGAGAGATGAAGGAGAGAACTGAGGGAAGAAGCAGCGATAGTGAAGGAGTGTATTAATAGTTAATAGGTTGAGTGTTTGGTGGTGTTTGATAAGCAGACGGCACCTAAAGAGCTGATAAACTCTCCTCATTACCACTCCTATTCTTCTGCCACTTTTCCCACAATTCTCCTCTTTGGCGTCTCTGTCTTCTTTAACCTCTTTCTGTCTCGCTCTGTCACTCAGTCTCCTTCCACCTCCCTTCTCTGTCTCACTCGCCTCTCGTTTGTTTTTCTCCGTCTGTCACCCCCCACCTCCCTTTATCTTAAAGTTGTGTCCCTTTGCTTCCTTTGCACTTTTCATCACACTCACTTAGCCAACTATCTCCAGTGTGCTTCTCATCCAACATGACAAGTGTCTCTTTTCCCTCAGAAACATAAAAAAAAAAGGAGCAGGGGCGAAGGTATCAAAGAGAATATTGAGCGCACAACCACAGGCATTATTTCCACATCCGCCGCTGCATTATTCATAAAACCAACAACACCAGGAGCAGAAAAGTTCCACACAAAACTCAAATCCTATCTATGGCAAAGCAGGGCAAGAGGATCTGTGTACATATCACAATCAGTCAGTGTGGCACAGCCTTTTACATCTATCTTTGATGTCTTCTTCATGAATTCCCGACAAAGAGAAAGTCGTTTGGTAACTGAGGAAAAAGTTCCAACAATGGATATTAAGTGTTTTTCATCCACCTATAAACAAATCATCAAATCTTAAAAGACACTCACACACAAGTGAGGAGATTTTTTGGAAACACATCTAGTATTCCACTCCTTTAACACAGTCAGACCCAGAAACAATGATTTAAAAACATAAATGATGCAGTGCAGATTGATATATGAGCCTTGTCTCAATCCAGGGACATTGTCCACCCCGTTAGATCCTGCGTTGCCTGGGTATGGAAGGACACATTTGTTGGCTCCATCTGAAGGCGTCAAAATCTGGCACTGACAATACCCACAAATCAACGAGACAACCAAGTCCTGTTTGAAGACTGGGTCGTGTTATGCAACTTTAAGCCGCTATCTTTAATCCAAATTTAGGATGTCTGGTATAAATCTTCTTCTTTGTAACTTTTTAAATGTGCAGTTTTTGGCTCAAAACGGTGCTGACTCACTTTCCACCGCTGCTATCTTGATAGAACATATTTCGTGTATGAAATAGCCGTCTGAAACGCTGATGTTTCGGTTTCATGTTTAAAGCTGCAATGCATTTAACATTTGGGGATTTTTGCTGTTGTTAAATTCTGCCGTTGTTTACTTTTCATGACAGAAACACTCACTCTCACTCATTGTCAACCGCTTTATCCTCCACATGGAAATGATCTGACTTGAAGCCAATCCCAGCTGACATAGGGCAAAAGGCTGGGTTCACCCTGGAGAGGTCATTCAGTCCACCGCAGAGCCAACACACACACACACACACACACACACACACACAGACAGACAACCATTCACTCTCACGTTCACACCTACAGTCACTTAGTGTCTAATTAACCTCTGTGTGTTTTTTGGACCGTGGGAGGAAACTGCAGTACGCGAAGAGAATCCACGCACACGGGAGAACATGCAAACTTCACACAGGAAACCGGGGATTTGATCCGGTGACCTTTTTGCTGCGAGGCAACAGTGTTAGTCACTATGTTATGAGAAGTGCTTCCAAAAAATCAGGGCGTTTGAAATAAGCGACCTAAAAATGAATAAAAATAAAAAAAAGACAGTAAGAAGTATTGTAATTTGAACCTACCCAGTATGGTCAGTATGCAGAGCAGGATGGCGATCAGGGCGTGGACACTCATTGTCATCATCTGAGCACTAGCTTTGCACTGTGTGGGAATTCTCCTGGCATCACAGCGGCACGACTACATCACATAGACCAAACAATCGATTCATTACTCAATAAACCACTGGTGGAATTGATTAGTCAAGCTGTGTCTTTTAACAATTTGACCGATTTTGAAATCCAACCATGAAATTGGTTTAATATGTCTGTGCTAAAATAATCCCAAAACACTTTAGTGCACACACACACACACACACACACAGACCTTGATTGCCAGTGTGGTGATGCTCGTCTGGACGGGTCGTCCTCCATCACTGACACGCACATTCACAGTGTAATCCTTGGGGTCGTCCAGGCTGAACGGGCCGTCCTTCACCATAATGTCTGCTGTGTTATCTGTACAAGGAATACAAAAACATAACCCTCACGACAAGTGCGACACAAATTTACGTCCCCTCTTGGAAGAAATCAGTCTCATTTTATGACTCATCACCTGGATTTACTCAAGTGTATTGTTGAATGTTCACCTGCTCAGTCTGTGGTCTATTTACACCGCACCGTGTTCAACAGATAAAACAAGATATGGGCTGTGACAGCAAGAAGAGAGTCATTACTTATGATTATCTGTCAGTCTTTGAATCATTAAGGATTATAGATACAGACAACAGTTTAAATCCCGCAACAGTGGATCAAAGACAGAGAAATGAAACATGAGGAGCAGCACAGAGTCTCATATGCAGACCTAAACCAACAATGTCCTCTAAATTAAAATCACTGGCAGGAAGGAGTTTCTTATGGAGACGGTGGGCGGAGCCTCTCTCCACAATATCCCACTGCTGGTGGAATTTTGGAGAACACAATGGCAGGAAAGACCCCACTGATCACTCAAACCTACTTAGACTTTGTGAAGGCCTCAGACAAAGAAACAGTATGACGGTGGTTTAAGTTCAAATAATAACACAACCTGAACTTACCGGATCTCCACTGCAAATGTCAAGGTTTTTTTTTGGTTTTTTTTATGAAATGAAGTACGGTGTTTTATTTTATCCACCCCGAGACTCTTGGCATAGCCACCATTCACACTTTTTACCGTGTTCAGCTTTAAGCCTGAAATAGTGCTTGTCATTCAACACTTCCAAGGCTCGACACAAGTTAAAAAACATTGTGCAACTTTTTCAATTCATGCTTTGCTGAAAGAGTCGTCCCCCTCAGTTCTGACATTGTGCCCTTATGTAAGGGTCAATTCAACCAAATATTCATCTAAAAGAAATGTTTATTTCAGTTTGAGCGGATAAATAATGAAAGCTGATTCTGTCCTTCACTCATCTCTTCCATGTTCTCTGTCTTGTTTCAATTTCAATCGCTCCTTTATTTGTCTTTATTTGAGTGTCCTCCTCCCCATATTTCCTTTGTTCCTTCCATCCCTCTCTCCTCCCACTTCTCATTAACGCCTCTCTCTCTTTGTCTTTGGTTTCTCTCCTCTTCCTCTCACTTGCTTTCATGTAGCCATCCGACCTGAACACCAAGATCTGTCACTTCAGTGTGAAAGCTACACTGACTGTGTGTGTGTGTGTGTGTGTGTGTAGAGAGAGATGATACATAATTTAAAAAGCTTCACTTTGCAGCTCGTGTTGCACCAGCGTGTGTGTGAGGAGTGTTTGAGTTAAGTGGTGTGAGGTGTTGTCAGATGATTTTTGGAGGCCACACTCCTGAAACACAGGGGAGAACAGAGGTCCACACTGACAACCAGCACTTCTCAAAAAAGTTCCTCACCTCATCTGCCCCCCCCCCCCCCCCCCCCCCCCATCTTTTACGCCCTCACCTTCCCCCCCCATCCTTCCTACTTCACTTTCTTCTTCTCATGGTTTGTTCTCAAGCATCCTCTTTTCCTTCTTCCTGCCTGAAGTCTGAAGTCATCGTTTCTCCTCACTCCTCATTTCCCTCTGCATTCATTGTCTTCCTCTCTCATTTTCTTCACATGTCATTTCATGTCCTGTCATATTTTTTCTTTAGTGTCGGCTTTTCTTGTCCTCCATCGTCTTTAATCATTCTCCTCTGTTCCCTTGGTTGACTCTCTCCTCATCTCTTCATCTTGGTCCTTAATTGTTACTTCAGTTTTCTTTTTCTTTGTTTGAAATGTAATCTATAATCTATTCTATACTCTGCTGCCGCTCCTCATAACTTAACTTTGGTATTACACATCCCCCTTAATCCTAATCTGTTCATCTTGGCTGCTTTCATCTTTTCACCCACTTCACTCTCTCTCACCCATCTTCCCTTTTGCTCTCCACCTCCATCCCCTCCATCTACCATTCCTCTTCTCCATCTGCTCCACATGTCAACCCCTCCAGGCACGAGCAGGATGGAAATGGATGAGGCAAGTTCAAGTCTTTTCCCCTTCTGTTTATCTTCCTTTCAGTATGTTTCATATTTCACTTAAATTAAATAGTAACCCTTCACTTAAATCTTTCATCTCTCTACCTAAGGCTTTAGATTCAGACTTTTAATATTTGACTGTAACAGTTGGTAACACGTTCCCTCAGGCTTTCAGGGTACGCGATGATCAAAAATGATGAAAAGTTGTTTTACTTGGGCCGTTTTGTGTCCTAAACGGGAGACCTGACGTAACAGAGCACCAACCTTTGACTAAATATCTGGATCAAAGAGGATGTCTGTGGAGTTTCAGGCTATCATCTATCGTGTATCTATCACCAAAGTGTATAACACTAACCCTAACCCGTATGTCCATGTGACCAGAGGATGAAAAAGTGAAAGTGACTTATCGTCTGGTTCCATCATGAATTCCAAATAACTGATTTGAATTTAAAAAAATCATGTATTCTCATCGGCAGTGGAGGCCAACCACTGTCTAATTTGCCTTTGCAACAGTTTCATAATAAAGCAAAACATGTTTTAAGTTCCTATAATGATGTAAGAAATCATAGCCGAGTATTTTGTTTCACTGCTGGGTTGAGGATCCATGTACAGTGGTATTTGCAGGACTGTGTGCCTCATGCTTGCTTGCACGAGAACTATCATGCTGTTGCATGCTCACGCTTTCATCAACACAGTCATTACCCTCTACACAGACAGCCAGACCTTTTTCAGCTGCAACTGTGCCGCTAGTGGCATTGGAGGACTTTTCTTTCATGTTCTAGTCTGTTACTTGTGAACCGTTGCATGTGAGAGTGAACTGTGTGTGTGTGTGTGTGTGTGTGTGTGTAAGTTAGCATGCTGATGTATTTATAAGCAAAAATGTGTCTTGGACTTTTATGTATTAATTTATTGTGCTAACACATTAGTCAAAACCTTGTTTATTTAATGAATACTATCATGCATATAATTTTAATTGGTTTTCCATGCACTTTTTCCACCATTATTTTATTTTAAAAAGCACCCCACTATGTATGTGTGTGTGTGTGTGTGTGTGTGACATGTTTCATAGCCTCCCGTCATCCACAGAGACCACAGAGCCACTTGGTCTCATTACATTCAATATTTGCTGTTGTGCATTCTAGACAGCACTTACAGTCCCAGACAGGCTCTAAATCCCCCGCCTGCCTGAGAGAGCTGAAGCACGCTTGGAGAAGTTTAAATAATTTCAAATTTCAGCAGCAAAGCACTGTGCCTCAAAAGGAGTTTCACTTGTTGCATAGCAACAACTACCGAGGCCAGTGCTTCCTTTGAGCACCATTTAGAGGAACTAGACAGAAAAATAAATTAAAGCTCAGTGCAAAAAATAAAGACTCACTGCCATAGTCTTTGATGGAGAAGTTGGAGCTTCCACTGTGCAGGTCGAAACTGAAGGAAGCCGGCTGGTCATCTTTATCTGTAGCTCTCAGAGTTCCTATCACCTAAGGGAAGATAAAACAAAATGATAATTACCTTACTGGATTCTCTGCTCAGTTTTTTTATTGATATCCAAAGTTCTTTCTTACCGTATTAGAGGCGTCATTCTCACAGACGAAGATCTCATCCACAACCAGTTCAGGCTTGTTGTCGTTAATGTCGTCAACTATAATGTCAACTTTAACAAAGGACTCCAAACCTATAGAGAGGAGACAGCAGCGCGATAATGATGTCTCTTTGCTACAGGGATTTATTTAGCACTGTGGCACTGAGTTTGCTGACAGTAGCTGCCAACATGAATTCTCAGAGTAATCCTTATATAATATGTATTTTAATCTTTTTTAATACATTTGTGGTGTGGAATTAAACCAACCTAGTAAAACAGAGACTGGTGTACAGGATAGGACAAACATTTGCACTTTCAACTTTCATTATATTCCCCATCATTTTCATTGTTTTACCTACAGTACTGCAGGTCATTTCAACAGAAAAGAAAAGCACATCATTTAAAAAATATCAAAATATGAATGGCTTTGATCCATTTATCTTCTTCTGTGTGCCCTTTGCACAGCAACTATTTTGATATGTTCTTACAGTAAGCAAGTCAGGACAGTGTAACAGTCAGCCAGCATGCACCCTGAAACTGAGGGGCAAATATCAATGATTTTCCTGACTTATATGATCTGAACCGACAGAGTCATCTTTAATGTGATCAGTAACACCTGGTTTTTCAAAATGTCTGCGGCGAAAAAGGATCATGTGATTCCCTTCATCCGACACAGATTAACACTAATAATGATCAGGTGTGTGCAGTGACGGGACTGCTAAAGGTTGACAGACTGACAGGATGATCGTTTTTTTTACACATTGAAGTAGCTTTTACATTTATTTTGCATCAATGATGTTTTCTTTGAAATGTCTTCTTTTGATAAACGCGTGGGTCTCTCTCTCTTGTCTCTTGTGCAGAGATTTGAGACTATCTTTGGTACAGAACATGTGCTATATATCGAGGACCTTGTCAAGCTCAGGGGACCATTGTGTTCCTTAAACATCATGACAAGCCATTAAAATAGATCTTTGGATTTCATTCATTGCTGCTCTAAAAATACCGAGTTTGGTTTGGAAGCTGCAAGTGAACAAAGAGACCCACTAATGTGATTTTCCTGCTTACTCTCTCCTCCCCGTGTGGGTCGACCAGGTGTTTTGGCAATGTGTTAAATCCATCAAAAAAAAATCCCTGTTAATGTGTTTCACTCCCGTCTCTGAGAAGCAGCTCAGTGAATAACAAGGACACTCTGTGTTTTTTGCCTTTTCCAACTCCCTCCCAAAACACATGGTTTTGATTTTTTTGTTCCGTGTGTAAGCATCTATTGTTTAAAGGAAACAGAATTAATAAACCCATGCAATTTGTGTTTGTGTCTTTGTGTTTGACATACCACTTGGCTCCTCCTGTGCCTTAACTTGAAACCTGTGTGTAGCCTCCAGCTCCCTGTCCAGTGTCCTCAGGGTGGACAGCTGACCTGTTAAAGGGTTGATACCAATGGGACAGTCTTTGTCTAAAATGGAGTACCTAAATGGAGAGAGAGCAAGGAATCAACGTGAGCAACGTGAAAAAACAATATTATTGGTTATTTTAGAGCGTTTGCACAGTGTTGTACCGTATTGTCTTTTTGGCTCTGTCAGGATCTGTGGCAGTGATTACTCCTATGTTTCCCATCCGTTCTTCCATCACATTGAAGGTGTAGATGGGCTTGGAGAAGACTGGTGGCTCGTCTACGTCTAACACCTTAATGTTGACCTGTCAATTTTCATAACAGTTGAACAATAGTTGTGGCTTTTGTGCACATTTGTAATGGTAAAATTGTTTGACTAAAGCTTGGTTATTATTTTTTTTTTTGTTGTAAAAATGTTTACAACAAAATGTCTACCCTGATAATCAGCTGAATCCACAATGGTTTTCCATGTGTCTGTGGAACAATACTTAGCGTTTTCTGCATCATAATGGTAATGTAATAAATCTATTGGTGCAAATGTATTTGGGAGACCGTGATGAGAATTACCTGGGCTTTGGTGACAGCACTGTTCACGTTGTCGGCAGGAAAAAGCAGGTTTTCTCGGACTTGGACAGTGAAAGTGTAGCTGTTTTTTGTTTCATAGTCCAGAGCCTGGTGAAAGAGAGAGTTGGAAACTCAGCCCACAAGTCATCCATTGAGAACTGGTGACGTAGATCACGGATAATCAATTATGACCTCTTGTCACTGAAAATATTACATGATTTTGTCCGTATACGAACCTCAAAGGGATTTTAAAGGGAGTTAAGTAAAAAAAAAAGGATAAAAACCACAAAGACTGGCATCCTTTCTGACGTCTTTCATTATTTTAGATGCCGTCTGGATACAATATTTCAACAACAGTATATTTCTGAGAGTCTCATTAACATGCACATCATATCCATGCTGTCTAGATCTGACGCAGCTATAAACACGTTACTGTCTGAAATCCTGAACTTCTATGTTCTTAACAAACTAGCATCTTAAAAATCACCCTCCCTCATTATATAGCATTATGTCTTTGAAGCCTGACTTATAGGCAGATTTTAAAGCCAGAAGCTCTCCACGGATTCAAATTATATTTCCCATAATAACATTGATCCTAAAGACTGTGAACACATTGCATTTGCACACATTGCATTTGCACTTTTATGTATTCACACCCGTGTCTCTTCAATCTTCACTCATCTATTGAAGTGAGGTGTGAATATGATCAGCTGAAACAACCTCACGCTAACGCTCACACCGTGAATTTAAGAAACACAGTGAAAACCCTTGTTGTGTTAAATATATTACCGTAGCAGGAAAAAACCCACAACTTTCAGCACAAATTAAGACTTGCACAGCGCTGTCGATACACACTTCTATGTCAAGAAATATGAGGCAGCATCCGGTGCTTATACAGTCATATTTCTGCTGGGATTATCATTTATTTCCTGCTGTATTATATGATATATTTTGTATTGCAGTTTTATCTGTGAATGGGAAACCACAGGTACATAGGAATTCTGTTATCTGGATTATTCATGGTTTCTCAGTCGCACAGGATCAAAGACATGTGTAAACAGCTCAACAAGAATAAGACCTAACCGCGGAGTGGCCGATACTCGGCTTACTCTGTACATGTAAACACAGCAGTCGAAAAGATGAGCGGTGCTGCAGAGCTGAAGGGTGAGTCGAGCAGAAACAAGATTGGGCTGTGATTTCCAGACCAGCGTGACTACAAGTTATTATGGAGCTCATTTCATTATAATATATACTCCTCTCTCCCTCTCTCTCTCTCTGATGTCCTTAATACTTGACGTGAAGAGGACACAGCAGCAAACCTGCAATAAACCTACTAGGTTAATGCAAATGTAGAAATCTCTCCTCAACAGGAGGCTCAGGCATTTGGGCTTGAGTAAAATACCCATAGTAAACCTCTCATTTAACTAAACTTTAACTACATTTTAACCACCGACATTACCTGTTTGAGCAGGAGATTGCCGTCTTTGTTCGGGCTGAGTTCAATGTTGAACATCCTGTTGTGTTCACTTGGGATAGTGAAGATGGGCTCTTTGTTCTGGATCTGATCTCTGTCCTCTAACTCCAGAGTGCCGATCTTTTCATTTAACTTGTGGTCTTCTGGAACCTGCAGCTCATACACCTCTGCAGAAAGAATCACACATCACACGCTTAAAGCTATATGAGCGATACAAATATTATAAATATTCAATAGGCATCACATTTTTTTTTTTGCATTCCTTTAGCACTGAGTTCCTTACTTCGGGTGAAGGAAGCCATGTTGTCATTGGTGTCTGTGACAGTGATGGTGACAGAGGTGGTGGCCGTGCTGCCGGATGCCATTCCTCTCATGTCCTGAACCTTAACCACCAACGCATACTCACTCTTAGTTTCCCGATCCAGGGTGTTTGTCTTGCAGCTGATGACACCTGCAGAAAAACAAGAGAAAGAAAGTCAGACAGATTGTTTGTTATGTGTGGTAGTCAGGTCTGACTCAAGACAAAGACAAGACAAGATGATGAACCGACCTGTCTCGCTGTCGATTTCAAAGGCAGAAACTTCTCCATATTGGGTCAAAGAATACCTGAGCTCCCCATTAGCAGTGGATCGGTCATCGGCATCAGTTGCATTCACCTC
This sequence comes from Solea solea, assembly GCF_958295425.1. Classification (NCBI taxonomy): domain Eukaryota; kingdom Metazoa; phylum Chordata; class Actinopteri; order Pleuronectiformes; family Soleidae; genus Solea; species Solea solea. Next base: position 6,603,072 of record NC_081148.1, on the reverse strand, counting down.
AACTAC